>NW_005198486.1:7626-54044 GCF_000372725.1 Emiliania huxleyi CCMP1516 | reverse complement strand
CCTAACCCTAACCCTAGTGTTGGGCCTAACCCTAACCCTAACCCTAACCCTAACCCTAACCCTAACCCTAACCCTAACCCTAACCCTAACCCTAACCCTAACCCTAACCCTAACCCTAACCCTAACCCTAACCCTAACCCTAACCCTAACCCTAACCCTAACCCTAACCCTAACCCTAACCCTAACCCTAACCCTAACCCTAACCCTAACCCTAACCCTAACCCTAACCCTAACCCTAACCCTAACCCTAACCCTAACCCTAACCCTAACCCTAACCCTAACCCTAACCCTAACCCTAACCCTAACCCTAACCCTAACCCTAACCCTAACCCTAACCCTAACCCTAACCCTAAACCCTAACCCTAACCCTAACCCTAACCCTAACCCTAACCCTAACCCTAACCCTAACCCTAACCCTAACCCTAACCCTAACCCTAACCCTAACCCTAACCCTAACCCTAACCCTAACCCTAACCCTAACCCTAACCCTAACCCTAACCCTAACCCTAACCCTAACCCTAACCCTAACCCTAACCCTAACCCTAACCCTAACCCTAACCCTAACCCTAACCCTAACCCTAACCCTAACCCTAACCCTAACCCTAACCCTAACCCTAACCCTAACCCTAACCCTAACCCTAACCCTAACCCTAACCCTAACCCTAACCCTAACCCTAACCCTAACCCTAACCCTAACCCTAACCCTAACCCTAACCCTAACCCTAACCCTAACCCTAACCCTAACCCTAACCCTAACCCTAACCCTAACCCTAACCCTAACCCTAACCCTAACCCTAACCCTAACCCTAACCCTAACCCTAACCCTAACCCTAACCCTAACCCTAACCCTAACCCTAACCCTAACCCTAACCCTAACCCTAACCCTAACCCTAACCCTAACCCTAACCTCGATTCCTCTCTCTTTCCCTTCCCCTCCTCCTCCTCTCTCTCGACCTCGTCATCCCATACCTCCCGTAGCCTCATCTCTCCCTCTCGTTCGTCGTCATCTAGCTCCTCCCCGCTCTCATACCTGTCCACACTGTAGCTTTTGGGGGCCGAAACACGTTTTAATTCACGCGAGGGCGCACGTGAGGCTTCTCGCTCGTATAACCGGTGTTCCCGAGTGTCGGAGACATGTACCCACAAGCCCATAAGCTTGGCTTACCTCGGCTCGTCGAACCGACCCTAACCGTTGCATGCTCAAGCCGACAGCGTCTCTAACCCTAACCCTAACCCTAACCCTAACCCTAACCTCGATTCCTCTCTCTTTCCCTAGCCTTCCCCTCCTCCTCCTCTCTCTCGACCTCCCATCCCTTCCCGGCCTCCGGCCGGCGCCTGCGGCGCCGGTTTTTTTTCTTTTTCTCGCAACACTGTAAAAAAAATGCCCAAATTGCGGGTTCCCCGCCCCTGACGCTCCCTTGTGCGCCGACACTCTCACTACTAACACGAGGTATCCCATACCTTGGAGTGTGCACCGAGCCCTAGTTATCTCGGTTACTAGTGCTGGGTTTCCAGATAATTTCACTATTGAGTCCACATCTCCCACTCTCCACGCCTCCTCTAGCACGTCTGCCTGTCCCATGCTATCGATGGTGTATACGATCACTCCTATGTGCTCTCCCGACGTTGTGTTCTCAAACGTATGAGTGCTACTAACTCTCCCACATCTATGCTACACTTTCCCGGCAGTGCACCGGCTAGTAATCTACAGTTGCTCCCAGTCGCCTGTTGCAGGCCCAGGACCCAGGTTGAGCCCCCAACCTACTATCTCCCTCGATACCATGTCCTCTCCTACTTTCTCCACAATCTCGCTCTTGGATCCGTCCCCCGCACCCGCCAGAACTATCCCCAGCCCTTCTCTCCCGTGGTATACGTGTATCTGCAGGAAGCACGCGATGGTCTCTCTTGTGATGTTTGGATTGAGTACTCTCGTCTCGTTGCTCTCCCCCTTCGCTGACACGGAACCAAATTCCGTCTCGCATACTATCCCTTCCTCTCCCTTCTCCAGCGCCTCAATTCTCATGAATATTGAGAACCACGAGGGTGCACCTACTGGCGGCTAGGTAGGTAGGTAGGAAGCCAAGGTGAAGAACAGCCAGGCTCGGACTGGACACCAACGCGGTATGGGTGGACGCTAGACAGATGATGGCGGCTCCCCATAAGGGTCCCTACTACCCTGGAATACATGCTCCCCATCCTCCCACCTAATGAATTTCGACACCTTATGCGCCTGCAGCTCCGCGTCACCTAGGGGCTGAATCGGTATTGTCTCCCAGTAGAGATCTCTCTTAGTCTGCGAGAGGTCCGGTGTCCACCTCTCCTCACATCCCGCTGCCACCTTGAGTCGACTACCCGGAATACCTTCCACCCCTACTATCCCTAGATGGCAGTGTTGTCCGTGTGCCCCTACCTGCTCACCGCTTCTCTTGCGGTGCTCAACTTCAATGCCCGCTGAAGGCTGTGAACAACAAGAAAGAAGTGAACGATCGAGACGTCAGCTCGGCGATGCACCGTGCTTCTCGCCACTCCGAGGAGGCGGCGCTCAACCGCGCGCTCCCGTACGCCGCCAGCCTGCCCGCGGAGGCGGCCGCGTCCCTCGACGCGGCCGCCTCCGGGCTCCGCACGGCGCTGGCGATCGGCGATTTCCAGCGAGGCGCTCCGCACGCTCTGCGGCAGCTCGCCCTCCACCTGCAGCGCAAGCACGACCTCGCCGACCAGGAGCGGCGCGCGCTGATCCTCGACGCGCACGCCGCCGTCTGCCACGCGGACCTGCCCGCGTCGACGCGCGCCGAGGCGTGCGTCGTGCTCTCCGGCCTGCTGCGACGCGGCAAGCACCTCAATGTGTCGCTCGGCTGGCGGCCGCTCTGGCGGCTCCTCCTTGCGGCGCACCTGCCGGAGCACGGCCCCGTCAGCTACGAGTCGCGCTCCGTCGCCGCCTCACACCGCGTCGAGCTCGCCCGCTGCGTGGCGCGCTGCCGCTCGCACTTTGCCGCCGGCGAGGCGCAGGCGATGCTGGACGCGGCGGCGGCGCTGCTCTGCCCGCACGACGCGAGCCGCTTCTTCCTCGGCGCCTCCCTCCTCGCCCTCTTCCTGCCCTCGCACGGCGACGCGGCCGCCTGCTGGCTGCCCGCGGTCCTGCGGCTGTGGCTGTCGTGCGGCGTCGACGGCTCCGCCGAGTACGACGCCCTCTGGCTCGGCCTGCTCGCGCGGCTCGCAAAGGACGCCTTCTACGGCCACGCCTCGCCGGTCGAGTGGGCGCCGCACCTGCCCCTCCTCTACTCGCGCGCGCTGCGGCTGCTGCGGCTGCCAGGCGGGCAGGAGGCGGGTGCGGAGCTGCGGCCTGCGGTGGTGCGGCCGCTGGCAGAGGCGTGCGAATTAGTGAATTAGTGAATTAGTGAATTAGTGGTGCGGCCGCTGGCAGAGGCGTGCGAATAAGTTACTTAGTGAATTAGTTAGTTAGTGGTGCGGCCGCTGGCAGAGGCGTGCCTAGACACTTCCCAGACACTTCCTAGACACTTCCTAGCCGCTGGCAGAGGCGTGCCGCAGCCGAGAGGCGGCCGAGAGGCGGCCTGGGTGCAGCAGCCTCTGAGCCGCCGACCCACCCTCCACCTCTCCCTGGCCAGGTCTCCGCCCTCTTCCAAGTCGGCGCCGCCTCTAGCGTCGAGGCGCTGCGCTGCGCCGCCCGCCTCATCGTCCTCTCCCTGCCGCCAGTCCAGCCTCCGGCTGGCACCGGCGGCGGCGGCGACGGTCCCGACGCCGCGCTCGACCCCGAGGACGGCACGGAGGCGCGCCGAGAGGCGGACGCGGCGGTCGAGGAGGCCGCGGCGGTCGGCGGGCGCGCGTGCGCGTGGGGGCATCTGCGGCAGCTGCTGCGCGTCGTCGAGCCGTACTGCCACCCGTCCAACGCCGGCACACTCCCTAGACACTTCCCAGACACCTCCCAGACACTTCCTAGCCGTACTGCCACCCGTCCAACGCCGGCACACTCCCTAGACACTTCCCAGACACCTCCTAGACACTTCCTAGCCGTACTGCCACCCGTCCAACGCCGGCACACTCCCTAGACACTTCCCAGACACCTCCTAGACACTTCCTAGCCGTACTGCCACCCGTCCAACGCCGGCACACACTCCCTAGACACTTCCCAGACACCTCCTAGACACTTCCTAGACACCTCCTAGACACCTCCTAGACACCTCCTAGACACTTCCTAGACACTTTCTAGACACTTCCTAGACACTTCCTAGACACCTCCTAGACACCTCCTAGACGCGTCCCAGACACCTCCTAGACGCGTCCCAGACACCTCCTAGACTCTTCCCAGACACCTCCTAGACACTTCCTAGCCGTACTGCCACCCGTCCAACGCCGGCACACTCCCTAGACACTTCCCAGACACTTCCCAGACACCTCCTAGACACCTCCTAGACACTTCCCAGACACCTCCTAGACGCGTCCCAGACACCTCCTAGACACTTCCCAGACACCTCCTAGACACTTCCCAGACACCTCCTAGACACTTCCCAGACACCTCCTAGACACTTCCCAGACACCTCCTAGACACTTCCCAGACACCTCCTAGACACCTCCTAGACACCTCCTAGACACTTCCCAGACACCTCCTAGACACTTCCCAGACACCTCCTAGGCGGCTTCAGCTCGGAGGTCGGCGCGCTGCTCGGAAGCCTCGCGCAGTACGCGTGGTGGCGCGCGCGCGTCGAGGCGGGCGGCAAGGGGCCGGGCGGCAAGGGGGCGGGCGGGGACGGGGGGGGCGTCCTCGCTGCGCGCGACCTGTCCTCTCTGGTGGCGGCGCTCGCGCCGCTCGCCTCGCTCGCGCGCCACGCAACGCCGGCGTCGCCTTCTAGGGACCGCCTGGGGACCGTGTCGGCGCCTCTCTAGGCGCGATACTCCAAGTCGGCGTCGCTCTCGCGCGCCGCCGAGGGACCGCGCCGCCGAGCGCCTCGCCGCCGCACCACCCCCTCGCGCGCGCGACTCACGCGTCTCGCCGCTGCGAGCAGGGGCGGTCAAGTACCTCTCCGCGCTCGAGCCCGAGTCGCTGCTGCCGCCGCTGAGCGTCGGCGTCGCTGAAGGGCTGCAGGCGGTGACGGCGGTCCACCAGACGTCGAGCGCGCTCTCGCTGCTCGCTACCCTCACGCCGCTCCTCCTCGCCAGCCAGGTTGAATTCACTGCCAGGTTCAATGAACTAACTAACTAATTAACTAGCTCCTCCTCGTCTGCCAGAGCCCCGCCGCCGCCGCGCTCGCCGCCCGCCCCTCCGTCTTCAGCGCCTCGTCCCCCGCCGCCGCCGCCGCGCTCGCCGACGGCGCCCTCTCGAGCCGCGTTCGAGGAGCCGTCCAGGAGCCGCCTGGGAGCCGTCCGGGCGCCTTCTCTCCTTAGGCACCCTCAGCATGCGCACGCTGCTCGAGCTCGCGCTGCCCGGCATCGACCCTAACGACCCGCGCAAGCTGCTCCTCACGCTGCACACCGCCGACCAGCTCCTCCTCCTCGCGCCGCTCGCCGCGCCGGGCGGCGGCGGCGCCGACGGCGGCGACGCGTTTGGGGTTGGCGCCGCGCGCGCAGCGCTGCGCTCCTCCGCCGACGGCGGCGACGGCGAGGCGCTGGCGCGGCTGGAGGCTGCGGAGGCGCAGGCGGCTCACGCCGAGGGGCTCGCCTGCTGGCTGCCCGAGTGGGGGCGGGAGGTGCTGCGGCGGCTGCTCGAGGCGCTCGAGACGCAGGAGCGGGCGCCAAAGGGCGGCGGCGGCTGGCAGGCGGCGTACATGCTCGTGCAGTTAACTAGTGAATTCGTTCGTTAGTGAGTTAATTAATTAGTTAATTAAACATGGCAGGCGGCGTACATGCTCGTGCAGCAGCGCGCGACGGCGGCGCTGCTCTGGTCGCAGTTCACGGCAGCCACGTTCGACGCCGCGCTGCCCGAGCTGCTCAGCCGGCTGCGCCGCTCCTCCCTCTCCGACGCCACGAAGCACCTCGGCGCGCACCTTGCCGCCGCCACGTTCGCGCGGCCCGTCGAGGTATTGGTTGAACTAGTTAATAAATGGCGAGGTTGAATCAACTAATTCATGAAACACGCTCGCGCGGCCCGTCGAGGCGCTCGGCCGCGCCGTGCCGGCGTTCGCGCGCCTCCTCTCCACCGGCGCGGGCGAGGCCGTCGCCCTCCGGCCGCTGTCGGACGGGGAGGTGGTCTGGCTGCTCTCGCTGCTCGCGCAGACGGTGCGCAACGCCGGCGCCGCGCTGCTCCCGCACCTGCCGCTGCTGCGCTCGCTGCTCTGCGCGGCGGAGGAGCGGGCGGCGGCGGGCGGCGGGCGCAAGGTGGGCAAGGCTGCGTACAAGCTGCGCCGCCGCCTCCTCGGCGCGCTGCTCGCCACCTTCCCCGCCGACCTTCGCTCGCTGCCGCCCCGGCTGCGGCCGGCGGCGGCGGCGCGGCCATGGGAGGCGTGGGGCTGGCTGCCGCCGCTGCACCCGCCCGAAGCGTTCGGGGAGGCGATGGAGATGGAGTGGCACAGTCCGAGCCCGGCCGAGGTGGCCGCCGCCGCGGAGATGTGCTTCGCGTCGCTCGAGCGGGCCGAGAAGCTGGCGGCCGAGGTTGGCGCCGGAGGCGTGGACGCCGTGCCAGAGGCGCGTCTGCGGCGCGCGCTGCTCGAGCTGCGCGCGGTCGGCAAGGGCGCGCTCCCCCACCTCGCCGACGACGGCGCGGCGGCGCCTGGCGGCGCGCCGGCGGCCGGGCGGGCCGAGGCGCCCCACGGAGCCTCGCCCGAGCCTTGCGGGAGGCGCGCACCCGTAGGCGCGTGTCTGGCCGAGCTGCCCGAGGCCGACGCTGCCTTCGCCGGCCTTCCGCCGCTGCGGCAGGCGATCGGCATCTCACCCGAGATCAGCCGAGATCAAGCGAGATCAGCCGAGATCATTGCCGCGGCTGAGGCAGGCGCTGCCCGCGAGCGGGCGCGTGTCGATGCCCGGCGTGCGCGCGCGGCTGGCGGCGGTGGCGTGCGCGCTCGGCGAGGCGCTCGGCGCGAGCGAGGGCGGCCGCAACTTGCTGCAGCGAATTAGTTAATTAGCTAATTAGTTAATTAGTTTATTAGTTGATTAGGCGGCCGCAACCTGCTGCAGCTGCTCCGCGTCGCCAGGGTGGTCGTCGAGCAGCGGCCCTCGCCGCTGCTCGGCCTGCCGCGGCAGTACCTCTACGCGGCGAGGCACACGGCGGAGCTGTGCGGCGCGGGCGCAAACGCGCACTCGCCCCGCGCCATCGTCGCGCTCAAGCTCGCCGCTCGGCACGCCGACCGCGTTTCGGCCGCGGCGCACGGCGCGGCGGCGCGCGAGCCCGCGCTGGCGCCGCTCCTCGAGATGCAGCTCCGCCTCTGCACGCACCGGTACTCCAAGGTGCGCTCGTTAACAATCAACTAATCAACCAATCAAGTAATTAACGCCTCTGCACGCACCGGTACTCCAAGGTGCGCTCGTTAACAATCAACTAATTGACCAATCAAGTAATTAACGCCTCTGCACGCACCGGTACTCCAAGGTGCGCTCATTAACAATCAACTTATTGACCAATCAAGTAATTAACGCCTCTGCACGCACCGGTACTCCAAGGTGCGCTCGTTAACAATCAACTAATTGACCAATCAAGTAATTAACGCCTCTGCACGCACCGGTACTCCAAGGTGCGCTCGTTAACAATCAACTAATCAATCAATCAAGTAATTAACGCCTCTGCACGCGCCGGTACTCCAAGGTGCGCTCATTAACAATCAACTAATCAACCAATCAAGTAATTAACGCCTCTGCACGCACCGGTACTCAAAGGTGCGCTCGTTAACAATCAACTAATTGACCAATCAAGTAATTAATGCCTCTGCACGCACCGGTACTCCAAGGTGCGCTCGTTAACAATCAACTAATCAACCAATCAAGTAATTAACGCCTCTGCACGCGCCGGTACTCCAAGGTGCGCTCGTTAACAATCAACTAATTGACCAATCAAGTAATTAACGCCTCTGCACGCACCGGTACTCCAAGGTGCGCGCGCTCGCGCAGGACGGGTACAAGGCCGCGCTCTCGCGCCACCCGTGGATGGCGGCGAGGCAGCTGCCCTCCATCATCGGCCCGCTGAGCGACGCGGCGGCGCAGCCGCACGAGGCCAAGGGCGCCGCCTGCTCCGTTCATCATAACGAAACACTCATTGGTTGCCATCCTCGACTCCTCAGGCCAAGGGCGCCGCCTACCTCCTCTCGTCGGCGCGCGTCTCGGCGACCGTGGCGCGAGCGGCGCCCTCGCGCGCCCCCTCTGCGCACGGCGGCGCCCACCTCCCGCCCGCTGCGTGTTAGGCTCGCGAGCCGGCCCTCCTCTGCGCCCTCCTCGCCGCCCTCGCCAACTCGCGCGACCACGGCCTCCACAAGCTCTCGCGCCTTAGTTAGTTAAAATTGACGAATTAACTAACTAACTAGCTAACGAACTAATTAAGGCCTCCACAAGCTCTCGCGCCTCATCCGCGCCGCCTTCTCCGCCGTGCTGCGCCACGTCCCCGCGCCCGCGACCTTCGCGCCCCGCCTCGGCGCGCCCGCCGAGGCGCCCGCCGAGGCGGCGGCGGAGGCGCAGGAGGGCCGGGCCGAGGGCCGGGCCGCACTCGAGGCGTGCCTCGCCGCAAGGGCGCCCTCCATCAGAATTCGTTCATTCGTTGATTAGTGAATTAGCTGATTAGGCGTGCCTCGCCGCAAGGGCGTCGTCCATCGAGGCGGCGCGCGCCGCGGCCTTTGCGGCCATCCTCGCGCGCGCCTCCTCTGTCTCGACCGCCTCGGCCTCGGCGGGCGAGGGCGGCGGCGAAGGCGGCGGCGGCGGCGAGGCGCGCGGTTGGGCGGCCGGCGGCGAGGCCTGATGAGTTCATTAGCTCATTAGTTGATTCGTTCATTAGGCGAACGCCTCGGCGGCCGACGGCGAGGCGCACTGGAGCCGGGAGGTGACCGCCCTCTCTTCGCTGCTCGTGCTTCCTGTGGAGGAGGAGACGGAGCGGCAGAGCCTCGCCCTGCTCGCCACACGAGCCCTCTGCTCGCCCGCCGCCGCAGTGCGCCGCGTGGGCCGCGCCGTCCTCGCGGTCTTGCTGCGGCCGCCCTCCTCGCCGCCGCCCAAGAGCAGCGCGGAGGCGCCGCCGCCGCTGTTTGCCGATGGCGAGGCGATGGAGGCCGACGGCGGGGCGGCGCCGCTGCCGCAGCAGCTGCCGTACTCCCCCGTCGACGCTTGGCGCGACGACGTGTGCGACGGGTGGGGCGCGGCCTTCTCGGGGAGCGAGCCCTCGGGGGGCGAGGCGATGGAGACGGAGCCGCCGACGACGTCGCCGGCCGATGGCAGCCAGCCCGCCGCCGCGCCACCCGGCGAGTTGATGCCGCCCGGCGGGCTGCACTCGCCGCTCGGTGCGCGGGCGGACGCGCTGCTGCTGCAGCCGGACTACCTTGCTCGCGCCGCCGCGTGGCTCGTGGTCGACCACAAGGAGGCGGACGAGGGCTCTGCGCAGACGGCCGGCGCGCTGGCGGCGCGCACCGCGGCCGCGGAGCCGCACAACGTCATCTGCGCCACCGTCGAGGCGGGACCCCCCCCCCCCCTCCCCCCCCCCTGCCTCCCGCCCTGGGCCCCGCCTCCCCTTGGCCAGCTTGGGCTCTGCCCCACGCACATGCACATGCACATGCACATGCACACGCGCACGCGCACGCGCACGCGCACGCACATGCACACGCACACGCACACGCACACGCACACGCACACGCACACGCACGCACACGCACATGCACATCACGCACATGCACACGCACACGCACACGCACACGCACACGCACACGCACACGCACATGCACATGCACATGCACATGCACACGCACACGCACACACGCATGTACCCGCAGGCGGGCCGCTCCTGGCCCCGCACCGACGCCCACGGCCAGGGCGGCGCCGACTTCTCGCTCGGCGCCGCGCGGCTCTTTGAGCGGCTCGCGGCGCACTACGGCCCGCCCATCCGCCCGCTGCTGCTGCCGACGGCCCTCTCGCTCTCCGCGGCGGGTGCGAGGCGTGACTCGCTCGCGGTTGGCTTCGAGCTCCTCGGCGGCGTGCTCCGCGCCGCCGGCAGCTGGCCGCGTGACGACGAGCGACGGCTGCACGAGGTGCTCTCGAGGGGCGGGCTCGGCATCTCTCCCCATCTCTCCCCTGTATCTCCCCTGTATCTCCCCATAGGAGCTCTCGGGCGGCGGCTTCGGCGCCGCGCTCCGCGCGTGCCCTGTCGAGAGCGTCGGCACGGCGCAGTCTTTCCTGCGCTTCGCGTCTGCATCGAGGGACTCGCGCCGACCTCTCGTGGCCATCTCCCCATATCCCCCCCATGTCTCCCCCATATCTCCCATAGGACCCGCGCCGCCTCTCGTGGCTGGCGGCCACACTCCTCGCCGGGCTGCAGAGCGCGGCGGCGGCGAACGAGACGTCGCTGTCGCACGCGACTGCGTTGCGCTTCGTCGCCCCGCTGCTGGCAGAGCTGCGCTGGCGCGGGCCGCAGCTGGCCGAGGCGACTCTCTCCCGCGGCTCGACCGCCGCCGCCGTCACCGCGGGCGCGCGGCAGGTGCGGGAGGAGGTTGGCGCGCTCCTCGCGCTGTCGATGCAGGCCGCGTCGCCGCCGCCGCCGGGCCAGCCGCAGCCCGCCGCGTCGAGGCATGTCCAGGACACGTCCATGACATGTCCGGGACATGACCTTAGGCCAGCCGCAGCCCGCAGCGCGCATCGGCGCGGCGGCCGCGGGGCTGCTGCGTTCGGTTCTCGCCGCATGCCGCCTCGAGGGGCTTCCTCGCGGTTCTGCCGACGCCGCGCCCGACGCCGCCAGCGGCGGCAACGGCGGCGGCGGAGTTGTGCTGCTCGAGCCGGAGGACGAGGGTGAGCGAGCCTCGGCGCGGGCGGCGCGCGTGGTTGCGCTCGCGTGTGTGCGCGGCTGCGTGCGGCACGGCCGGCCGCAGGCACCTAGACACCTCCTAGACACCTCCTAGACACCTCCTAGACACCTCCTAGACACCTCCTAGACACCTCCTAGACACCTCCTATACACCTCCTATACACCTCCTAGACACCTCCTAGACACCTCCTAGACACCTCCTAGACACCTCCTAGACACCTCCTAGACACCTCCTAGACACCTCCTAGACACCTCCTAGACACCGCCTAGACACCGCCTATGGCACGGCCGGCCGCAGGCGCTTCTGCCATACGGCGAGCAGCTGCTGCGCGCCTCGCTCGCCACCGCAGCGAGCATCAACGACCCCGACCTCTCGAACGCCGGCCGCGCGTGCGCCGTGCTGCTCGCGCAGCTCCCCCTCCTCGAGGCGGGGCTCCTCGTCCCTTTCCTCGCGCTGCTCAAGGACCTCTCCGCCTCGCCCTCGTGGCACCTGCGCGGCTGCCTGCTCCCTCCGCTCAAGTACCTGATCTACCTCGGCCAGTTCGCGCCGCCGTCGCTGCAGCCGCCGCCGCAAGAGGCGATCCAGGCGCTGCTCCTCCAGCTGCTCGTGGACCCGCAGCTCGAGGTGAGGGAGGCGGCCATGCCGGTCGTTGCGGGCTACGTGCGCCTCTACGGGCCACACGCACGCCGGCGCCGCCCGCGCGGACCGGCCGTATGCTCGCGCCCCTTCCCCTGACCCGTCTCTCTCGCCCCTTCCCCACAGGCGCCTCCTCGCATGGGCCGACAACATCCTCAAGAAGCGCAAGAACGGGGGCGCGCCGCTGGCGCAGAGGCACGGCGGCGTGCTCGGCCTCGCCGCCCTCGTCGCGCTGGCGCCGTACGACGTGCCTTCGTGGCTGCCAGAGGTGCTCGAGCGGCTGGCGCGGCACGCCCAGCAGCCGCAGCCCATCAAGGCTGCCGTCTCGAGGGTGTTTGCTGACTTCAAACGCACACACCAGGCGCCGCCGACCAATGCCGTGCCCCCCCCCCCCCCCTCCCCCAACGTCTAGCCCCCACCCCCCCACTTCCCCCCAACCCCTCTTCAGGACAACTGGGCCGCCTCGAGGAAGCGGCTCACGCCGGAGCAGCTCGAGATGCTCGCCGACGCGGAGCAGCCGCCGCACTGGTACGCCTGACACTCTTCCGGACGCGGGCAGGGAGCTCTGCACCGCCGACTGCACTGCACTCTGCGGTCCCCCGGCCAACTTGCTTGTGTACGCTGTCCCCTGTGTCTCGCAGTGCCCAGGCGGATGTGAGCCAGATGGGTGATGAGATGATGCGCTCTCTCGCTGACGCTGTTTGACTTGTGTGTTGAGGCTCGAGCTGTTCTGTTGTGGTGTCTCGGGTCTCGCGCCCCTCACACGCTCTCATGTGATCGACGACGTCGACGCTGCTACTGTAGAGCCGTAGCTGGGTCCTTGGGGCAACAGTTCCAGGGAGGGCTCGTTGTGCGAGTAATATGGGCCAAAAGCGTCGAAAATGTCTGTGTCTCGAGTTCGTAGCCTTGTTGCAGCTCCGCAGCCCAGTGGCTGCGGGGGCTGCCGCGGGACGCACCGCTCGCGCGTTCTGCACACTGACACACCGAGTGTGCAGAACCAACTGGAGTGAGTAGGCTCGAGTCGCAAGCTCGCGGACGCCGCGCCCGCTGTGGAGCTGCAAGCCAAACTCGCCGCCGAGCGTGCCACCGAAGGCGTCCCAAGCGCAACTCAGCACGCGCCCGACGGCGGCACGCGAGCTCGGAGCGGAGCGGCGGGGTGAACGGCCACGTAACGTCGCCGAAGCTATCCGGCGCTCCGCTTGCCCTCCCCGCGCGCCTCGATGGCTCGCCACGCCTCCTCGACGAGCGCGAAGCACTCTCCGGCGCGCGGGTGGCCGCACCGGTCCGGGTGGAGCCGCCGCACCAGCTGCAGGTACCGCTTCCGGCTCGCCTCGCGGCCCGTCAACCGCTGCAGCCCAAGGCAGCCCCAGGGGTCCTGCACAGCGCGGGGGGCTCCAGCGAGCACCGCCGCCACGAGAGCGTCCACCGCGCAATCGACGTCGACCACGCCGCCGCTCGATCCTGCGTCGCCGCTGCTGGACCCACCGCAGCCGCCGCCGCCGCCGCCGCCGCCGACGCCGCCGCCGACGCCGCCGCTCCCTCCCCCTCCGCCGCTCCCGCCGCCGCCGGCCTGGCGCTGTCGCTGGCGGCTGGCCGCCTAAGGCAAGGTAAGGTGCAAACGTCCCCTCACACACAAAGTGGTGGGGCAAGGGGGGGGGCGACCCTCGCGACTCCACGTCTAGGCGACAGGAGCCCCTCGGCATGAAAAGTGCAAGGCCCAGTGCGCGTGGGTGAGCGGTGCGTGTGTGTGTGTGTGTGGCTGGCCACCTCCTCGAAGAGACGCCTCTGCTCCTGCAACCGCCGCTGTTGCTCCTGCTGCAACCGCCGCTGTTGCTCCTGCAGCAGCGGCTTCTGCTCCTGCAACCGTCGCTGTTGCTCCTGCAGATGCTGCCGCTGTTGCTCCTGCAGCCGCCGCTGCTGCTCAGCCTTGGCGACGCGCATCACCTTGGCTGCCTATGGGGGGGGTGGCCAGGACGTGTCGTGGACACGCTTCTGCCGCCACCGGGCCTGCGTCACCGGAGCCTGCGTAGTTGGCTCTGCCGCTGCTGGCGCCGCCGCTGGCTCGGCTGCTGCCGGTGGCGGAGGTGGAGGCGTGTACTCCCCGACCGCCCGCGCGTAGGCCACCGCCGCCTCCACCGCCGTGGCGTAAGAGCCTAAGCCCTGCGCGGGTCTTCCGTCCACCTGCGCAAAGAAGGGCAGTCCCAGCACGACACGCGGCGGCGCGTCCATCCGTTGGGCCGGAGTCATCAGCCCTCTGTGAATATACACGCCCTTGTAGCCGGTCCTGCCTCTGCTCGAGAGGTGCAGGCGCAAGCCCTCCGCCTCCGTCGCTACCGCCGGAGGCTGGTACTCGCCGGCAGCCCGCGCGTACGCCACCGCCGCCTCCACCGCCGTGCCGAAGGTGCCCAGGTAGTCCGCCCTCCCGTCCACCATGCGCTGCGCCTGGAAGCGGCCAGAGTGCTCTCGCACGCCCCTGTACCCGGTGCTGTTGCTGGAGAGGTGCAAGCTCAAGCCCTCCGCCACACGCTCTCTCGCCGCCGGCTCCGCTGCTGCCGCTGGCGGAGGAGCAGTGTCCGTGTGGGTGTTCGCCAGCGCCGCTGTGTTGGAATGCTTGCGCTTCATCCTCTCTGCTGCTGACTGGTCACAGCTCGCCGGGCGGAGTTGACCGCCCTCTCACAAAACGCCAGGTTCAACTTGGGGGAGGGGGGTTCTCTCTCGAGGTCTCGAGGTGGATATCTCGAGGTTCTCGAGGTTCTCGAGGTGGATATCCTTTGGCCGCGTTGGGTAGCGAGGATTGGTGTGACGCGATCCACGCAGGCGTGTTTTCTGGCGGCCGACCGTCAGTGCACGGAGTTGCCCCTTCTCCGACTGCCCCGGCTAGTTCCCGAGTTTCGCGGGAGTGACCCCATGCGTCAAACCCGAGACCTAGCGCGGGTGGGTTGGAGGGGGCTCGCCCCGTTCCTCCCCATCGGGCCGCGTGAGCGGCCACGCCTCGCAGATTCGTTTTCGCGCCTGGGTCAGGCGCGCGGGGCATCCCCCGGGTCGCTCGACCGAGGTGGAGGTGGATATCCTTTGGCCGCGTTGGGTAGCGAGGATTGGTGTAACCCGAGCCACGGAGGCGTGTTTTCTGGCGGCCGACCGTCAGTGCACGGAGTTGCCCCTTCTCCGACTGCCCCGGCTAGTTCCCGAGGTCGCGCGGGAGTGACCCCTGCGTCCCCCGAGACCTAGCGCGGGTGGGTTGGAGGGGGCTCGCCCCGCTCCTCCCCATCGGGCCGCATGAGCGGCCACGCCTCGCAGATTCGTTTCTCGCGCCTGGGTCAGGCGCGCGGTAGCGGCGCGGGGCGCCGTCGCGCGCGTCTCCGACGCGCCGGCCCACGAGCGGCGAACCGCGCGTTCCGGGGGGCGTGCGGTTCGGCCGTGGGAGGCCTCTCGCGCCCCGAGGTCGGCCTCGACGCGGCTCCCTCGGGCCGGCTTTTGCCGCGAGAGGGCGCCGGCCGCGTGTAAGAGGTGGCTGGCGCCCTGAGGCGGCATTTGGTGGGGTCGGCGTGCGGTGCTGAGTCTTACTCGTCGGCGCTGGGGCCAGATCCCAGCGCAGAACTCTGCAACGCTGGCATACAAACACAAGAAGACTAACCCTAACCCTAACCCTAACCCTAACCCGTACCCTAACCCGTACCCTAACCCTAGGTCAGCGTGTGGGGCTGAGTCTTAGTCGTCGGCGCTGTGGGGCCAGATCCCAGCGCAGAACCCTGCAACGCTGGCATATACAGACACAACCAGACTCCCTGACCCTAACCCTAACCCTAACCCTAACCCTAACCCTCTAACCCTAATAACCCTAACCTAACCCACCCCCAACTCCACACCGCAAATTTGAAAGATCTTGATGAAAATCAGGCCCGACTGCAAATTTCTTCAAAATTTTCGCAGGCGCTCCGCGCCTGCAGATTTTGAAATAAATTCGACAAAATTGGTACCTGGCCCAACCGACGAGTCGGTCCGCGTGCCTCCTCGTGTCCCGTACCGTTCTCACACATCCATAAACTCACTTTGGCCCCACTGAAGCGATGCCTCTGAATCCTGAATCCTCAGAAGTCAGATTTTAGATTCGGACGCTGCGCACCCTCTAACGCGCTGTGTCTGGACGCTGTCTGGACTGTGGACAAGTCTGGACGCTGTCTGGACAGGCTCAGGACTGGGTCTAGACAGGTGTGGGAGCTGGGAGCTCCACAAACCAGGTTCCACTTCCGCACCTTCCACGTTCCAGGGCTAGGGGGTGCGCAGCGCCCCAAAATCCACCAGTGTGGGATTTCGCGCAATCGCTTGACTCTGAAAAGCTGGCTAGGAATCCTATGTACCTTTCTGAGCGCTGTGGTCGCCGCAGACTGGCTCCAACTTGACGGCGGCATGGAGACGTGATGCCTTCATGCCGCCGTCAAGTCGAAATCGACACACAGCTCGATGGTTTGCCCGAAAAGGTACGTAGCGGCGTTTTGGGCGACAACAGCGCTGCGACCGCGAAGTGGCGGTGGACATGCTCCCACGTTGCCGACGCAGCGCCGGAGTGGCCGGCGCTGCTCGCCGCGACCACGACGGCTACTCTGATACTCCGGGCCGACCCGTCCTACCCGACGGTGGCACTCTTAGACGTCTCGCTCACGCTGAGAAAAATTCTGAAACGGCGTGCAGCAGAGTCACCGACGAGACGATCCGCGTGCCTCCTCGTGTCCCGTACCGTTCTCACACATCCATAAACTCACTTTGGCCTCACTGAAGCGATGCCTGAATCCTGAATCCTCAGATTTTAGATTAGGACGCTGCGCACCCTCTACCAGGGCCCGGCGCACATCCCCTGCGCCCTGGTGCTGGGTCACGAATACCCCGGGTATTTGAGCGCGCGAGTTTTCCTCGAACGGAAAATCACTCGCGAGCAGGTCACTGCGCATCTACACAGCGACACGCCGCGATTCGCTAGGTCGCTACAGGGGCTGAAGCTCCGTGCACCGTACACAGGTGTCCAGCTCTGATCTGCGCTTTCTCGCGCAACTCCTAGCTCCTACCTCCGCTAATACTGGACGCGCACGCCGTTGTCGAGGTACTGGGCGCCCGGTACCTTGATGACATTGCCGTTGTCATCAATGTACTCGGACTTTTTGCCCTGCACGAACCGCTCGAAAAACTTGGTCAGGATGCGGTCCGTGGTGAGGAACTCGACCTTTTGGCCGTTGCCGCTCGTCGCGAGTATCTTTGGCACCAGGTCCTGCGCCACCTCGGGGGGCTGGGCAGCGAGCACGCCGAACGGGAACTTGCGCAGCTTGGGCGTCGAGTCGTTGAGCAGCAAGTCCGTGAAGACCATCCCCGGCGAGAGCGTGTGCACGTTCACCTGCGCGGTCGGGTGCGGCAGGGCGTGGGCGTGCGTGTGCTGTGAGCCCAGTGTGCTGTGAGCCCAGAAGCTGCCCTCTCGGCCGCGTCCGTCTCTCGGGTCGCCTTTGCGCCGCGCGCCGCCTCGTCGGGCTCGTACCCCTCCACCTGTTCACAGCCAGAGGTGTGAAGAGACGCTGTTCACAGCTGTCGTCGGGCTCGTCCCCCTCCACCCCGTCTTCGAGCTCCTTGACGAGAGAGTCGGTCAGCTGCGGCAGCCCGCGCTTCGTCGCGCCTACCCACACCGCCACACACACACGCGCCTGTGCGCGCAAAAAGAGGCGCCGCGCAAGGGCGGCAGTCGCGGGCGGGCGAGAGGGGCATGGGTCGGGGGCCGGGGAGGGCGGGCGGACGGAAGAACGGAAGGAGGGACGCACGGAAGGGAGGAATGGTGCCGCGCGCGCTCTGTGCGCCGTAGCAGGCGTAGCCAGGAGTGCCTCTGCCTCTCTCCTCTCGGCTGCCTCCCGGCTGCCTCCCGGCTGCCTCCCGGCTGCCTCTCGGCTGCCTCTCGGCTAAATCTCGCGCCGTAGCAGGCGTAGCCAGGAGTGCCGCCGCCCTTGACGCCGGAGCCGACGGTGTTGAACACGTGCGACTCGACGCCGCGCTGCGGGCGCGGGCGCCGGCGGTGAGCGCACGCGCCGGCGGCTTCTCCGCGAGTGCCGCCCCATGCGCACTCTCTCAGCGCACTCTCTCAGCGCGCGCTTCTCGGATCGCACGGGCCGGGCGGGGCGACTGGCGGACCTGCGTTCGCATGAGCTTGATGGCCTCGAGGGTGCAGAGGAGCACACCGATCAGGTTGACCTGCTCCCGCACCGGCCGGCGTCAGGCGCAGTGCGGCCGAGTCTCAGGCGCAGCGCAGAAAGTGGACGGCGCGAGCCTTGACGACTGCCTCGACGGTCTGGGTGGAGAGGGAGGTGAAGGGACGGCGACCGCCGTTGATGCCCGCGTTGTTGATCCAGTAGTGTACCGTCCCGATCTGCTCCTTTGCGAACTGCGCGAGAGCGCCCACAGACTCGGCAGACGAGACGTCGGTGGTGCAGCCGTAGATGCGGCCGAGGCCGCCGCCGTGCTTCTGCCGCAGCGCCATCACGGCCGGCTCCGGGTCCTTGACGTCGCAGATCACCACCCAGTGCCCGCGCGCCAGGAACTCGTCCGCGTAGGCGTAGCCGACGCCGCCAGCGCCGCCGGTGATCACGACGCCCTTCGGCGACGAGGTCTGCTGCTGCATGGCGAGGCGTGACACGGCGCTATGGACGGCGCCGCGGCGCGCGCCGGGAACGCCCGGCGACAAGGCTGCGGCCACGATCGTCGGGAGGAGGAGCATGCTAGTCCGTCTCCCAGTCAGCGGTGGCGGTGGCGGTGCCAGAAGTCGAGAGAGGGTAGCTCGCATAATGGGAAAGAAAAAAGAAAAAAGAAATGCCCAGGGCGTGCAGTGTCGAAAGTGACACTCTCCTCTCCTTAAAATCCCTGTGTGGTGGCGGCGTGCCGTTCTCCCATCCCTCCCTTGGGTTGTGTGTTTTCTTTCTTTCTTTTCGAAAGTGAGCACGAGCCACATTCATCCGCAGCAGGGCCCGCCCTCCCCGATCGCCTCCTCGATCGCCGCGCGGGCCGCGAGCCGCCCGAGCTGCGCCTCGAGCGCCTAGTATTTGGGAATGATCATTTGAATACCTCCATTAGCAGTTGGCCGCCGCAGCGGGAGAGGAGCCGTCTGCAGGCTGCAGCTCCACTACTACGGTCACGCGTGCGAGCGCATCGCGGTGCGGCCGCACGAGGGTGCGCTCCGAGGGCGTGTACCGTCGAGCCAGCGAGATGCACGGCAGGCACTCGGCGCACCCGAATTTGCTTCGGACAAAGGGCGTGACGCACGCCTCTATGCGCGGGAGAACCAGCGAGCGGACGGCTTCGAGCCGTCCCGCGTCCCCCGGTTCTCCAGCGGCCGGCTTGCCTCCGCCAAGCAGGTAGAGCTCAAAGGCCGGCAGGTGATCCGTTGAGTCGGCAGCGGCGCTGAAAACGGCTGGTCTGAGCAATCGTACCACGGAGGCGGCCTCCTGCTGCGTGAAGAGGGAGCGAAGCCAGTGCACGCGGCTCGGCTCCTCGGGCTCCAGGGCGTTGGGGAAGGGTGCGTCTTTCCAGCTCACGTGCCCCGGGCAACCGTCGATTGTCAGCGCGCCGTTCTTGGAGGTGTGCCGCACCGCACGCAGCTCTGCCCGCACCGGCACGGATAGGCCGCCACAGCCACATGAGGAGAGCGCAAAGGCCGAGGAGCCCAGACCGAGCACCGCGAGCGCGGTGTAGAAGATGCATAGCAGCATCGACGAGGAGACGAGGTTAGGCGCTCTTTTTGCGCGATATCCAGGTCAGCGTCGACGCCGTCGACGCAGGATAACCAAAGCCACTGCTTGGGCACCCGGCAAATTTCTTTTTTCTCGCCAGCCTCCCTCGCCCCAACGAGGGCGAAAGCTAGAAATTATTTTTGACCTCGACGATTTTTTTGCGCGGTTTGTCCTGTTTTCTTTCTTTCGAAAGAAAGAAAAAGAAGACGGATAACCCACTGGAGTACCCGTGTGGACCGGAGGTAACAACAGCAGCAGCAGCATAACCCAAGGGAGGGATTGGAGGATTCTTTCTGTTTCTTGGAAAATTCTTTCTTTCAGCGGGCACCCGACGGGCAGACTCTTGCTCCTCCCCACCGCGTGCGCGGACCTGCACGACGCGGAGACAATGACGCCAGCGAAGGTGCTCGACAACGCGCGGATCTGCTCCTTTCAGCAGCCCTGTGAGAGCTTTGCCGCTTGGCAGAGCGCACACAGCAAGTGGGAGCGAGAGCCAACCACCGTCCAGCGCGGCTGCAGCCATTGTAACATCGATGGACTCGCCCGCTTGCCAGCGGACGAGGTGTTTCATAGTTCAGCTGTGGTGAAGGACGAGCGTGAGCTCGCAAGTCCATCCAGCCTCGACTACACCGACATATTTACTCGCCCCGGGATCAACCGCACCTGGCTTATGCAGCGGTGCAGGTACGGTTCGGGCGCTGAGTAGTTAGTGGGCATCGTCTTTCCTGGCCGACTGTGCCTTGCTTCCCTTGCAGGACGGCTCGAGGACTCCTTCGCGGTGCACATCGGGGTTCAAACGTGACGGTCAACCTCGGCGATGGCGAGTCGCTCCCGCTGGCGGCCGTGTTGAAGCATGGCTGGGTGCCCGAGCTCCTGCCCTCTCGGGTAGTACACAGCTCGCTCCTCCGGCGCCTCCCGCACGCCATGCGCAGCCCTCCGTTCACGGGTCGGTACATGCCATGCTCCTCGGCGCGAGGCGAGGACGCTGCGGTGCTCCGCTCCTTTTTTACCGACCGCGACAGCGGCAGGCCGTTGGCGGCGCTTGGGCAGCCGACCTACCTCGAGCTAGGCGGCGGCGACGGGGAGGTGGAGTCAACAACGCTCGTGTTTGACCGCTGTCTCAACTGGACCGGGGTTTTAGTCGAGGCGAGCCCAGCATCCTTTGAGAAGCTGCTGCAAGCGCGGCCAAACGCTGTCAAGATCAACGCAGCGGTGTGTGAGGAGTACAGCTTTGTGCCTTTCACCGCAAGCGGATTCTATGGGGGCAGAATCCAGCGTGGCACGACAACTGCTGAACGCGCTACGGGGCGCCACACCCACAGAGCGGGCTCGATCCAAGTCCCGTGCGTGCCGCTCGACGAAGCGCTGGCAAGACTCGCCGTGCGGCGGCTCGACTTCTTTTCGCTCGACTGCGAGGGGTGTGAGCTGAGCGTGATCAACACTCTCGCGCGCGCTCTCGGGCGCACGCTCTCGCTCGGGGTACTTGTGGTGGAGGCGCGAGGCGCGACCTTGGCCGTGCTGCACCGCTGGGACCCCCTTCACCGCCGAGACTGAGTAGTCAGCCCACACGCCCACCACGTCGCTCGCGTATATTTCCGTGACCCCCATTTCATCGTGATCCCCAGGCGCGCGGCGACGGTCATCGAGCACCGATCTTCCGGCGGCTGCTTCGGGCTGGCATGAGCTACGCCGGGATGATCGCCGCGCGCGGGACGACTGCAAACCACGTGATGGACGACGTCTTTGTGAACGAGTCGTTTTTCCGTCGGTGGTGGCCTCGGTCTCAGTTTCTGACACACGAACCAGCCGAGCTCCTATAAGTTCTGCCGGCCAGAACCCAGATGTGCGAACTGCCGAGGCGGTGTGGTCCGGTGTGATCTGTGAAGGATAGCCGCGGGCGCAGCCGCAACGTGCGGTACGCATTCCCTTACGAGAGGTCTGTGAGCTATAGAATGCGAGTTTTGCTCCTTTCCGCATGCAGTGCGCGCGCCAGCCAAGCAAACTCCCGCCCGAGAGCTCTGGCCGACTACACGGTGAGCCATCCGGACCAATGCAGTAAACCTTTTCCTTCTAAGCAGGGCTACACAATGACCCTAAAGTGTGGGGGTGTTCCTGGCGCGTTGCGATGAGTAGGATTAGATTAGCCACTGTTATTTTGAAGTTCATACATGAAAATACCAACTTACCTATGTGCACGTCTCCGCGGCGTGGCCCGGCGGCGGCCTGGGGGAGCGGTCAGAGCAGCACTGCGCCGGCCGGCGATCGACCCTCGACTATAACACGGGCTCTATTGAACGGCCTCAAGGTGCTCTTTAGGGCTGCCTATTCCGCTCGCCCGGCTACGACGCTGAGCTTCGAAGGAAAAGGTTTCGCTCGGCACGACGTCGGAGAGCAAACTTCGGCGTTCGTCCTATAGTGGAATGCTGGACGCACGTCGGCAAGTGGGCTGCATGATCAGGCGGGCTTTGCTGCTGGTGCTGTGGGCATCATCACAGCTCAACCTGAAGTCAAGGCGCAGAAGCTTCAGTGGGCACTTTTTGCGTCCTTTGCCACGTATATGGCGCTGCGGACCGGTCTACCGACCCGCCCCTGATCGTGTTCTCTTCCTCGACTCGACCTTCCGCGTCCTTCCTCGACTCTCGACCTGATGTTGAGTTCCGCACCAGCGCAGCTCAGTGGCAGTGTGCGACCAGGGCCAGTGGTAGACACCAGACAGTCACGACGTGCGTCAGGCTGCTCTCTCTGAGCGATGACACTACCAGGAGCATTGCGAGTGTCATCGGAGTCACTTGTATTTACGACACCGCCACGCTCGCAAGGGCCGCCTAAGCGCCTAAGCACCCTAAGAGCAACCCCCCCGCTTAGGCCGCTTAGGCGCTTAGGCGAGCGACGGCCGGCTGCCCGGGGCTGGCGTGAGCTGGCGTGCCTCTGCCGTGGGGTGAGTGCCTGGGAGAGCCACTCTGCAAGTGGTGTGCGAGTGTGTAGCCTTTAGGTTTAGAGTGCTCCGTGCAGTCGGCCTCTGCAGCGCCTCGGAGTCGAGCTCTTTCCTAAGACTCTTTGGAAGCCGCGAAAAGACGAGCTGCGCGGAGCCACGGCCACGCACGTCTCGAGCGAGCGGCAAAGAGGCAGCGTCCCGCATGCTTTTGCGAAACGTCTCAGGAGGTCCGCGCTACTCTGGGTTTCTCCTAGCGGCGGAGCGCTCCCTCTACTCGGAGCTGATACTCACCGATTGGCTCCGCGCTTTGGGGTGCCCCGCAGAATACCTCTGGATTTTGAAATTCTTTTTTGACGCACACCGACTGGGCACTGCAAAGTGCGAAGCTTCGCGGAAGTGGTCTTCCTCCAAATGGCCGTCGCCCTTTTGCTGGGCCTCGCCGCCACTCGCCCGCGCTCCGTGGCATCCGGCCTCGCCGCCACTCGCCCGCGCTCCGTAGCCTCCGCACACCGCCGCGCCGCAGTCCGCATGGGCCTCTTCGACGCGCTCGCAGAGTCAATGAAGAACGACGAGACGCTCGGGAAGCGGGAGGGCGCCGGCCTGAGCAAAGAGGTGGAGCTAAAGACGATTACTTGGAAGGGCCCCAAGCCCGACAACTTTTGGGAGCAACAGCCCGTTTCGACCTCCCAGGTCGTGCCGGCAAAACAAAGATGCTTGAGACAGCCGTTAGCTCACACACTCTGCCGCTGCGTGACACGCACCCGAGGCTCCGTCCCACGCACGAGACGCCGGCTGCGTTTGCACAGGGACAGAAGCTGGCCGACGTGGCGCGGCAGTCGGGCATCCCAATCAAATACTCATGTATGGAGGGCCACTGTCGAGTCTGCGACGTGGTCGTGGACGGCAGGCGGGTGCCGGCGTGCGTTGCGAGGTGCCAGAAGAAGGACGTCACCATCGAGTACTTCGGCTCGGTCGCGCCAACCAAAGCGCCGCGCAAGCAGCCTCCGCCTCTGCCTCCGCCGCCGCCGCCGCCGCAGCAGCAGCAGCAGGCGTTTGGGATGAGCTTCGGGAACCCCTTCGAGGCGCCGCCGCCGCCGCCGCCGCCTCCGCCGCCGCCGCCGCCAGCGCCAGAACCGCAGGCGAAGCCGGCCTTCGGGATGCCGTTTTCGCTGCCCAACCCGTTTGACACGGTGGCGGAGGCGGCGCAGGAGGAGGAGGAGGGGGAGGAGGAGGAGGGGGAGCCCGCGCTCAGCCTCGAGGAGCAGCTCAAGCAGGAGATGGCGGGAGGCAAGGGGGGCGGGTTTGGGGGTGGGTCCGGACGGCCCGGCGGATGGCCATTCGGATGAGAGGCATGATTGCACACCGCCCGCTCTTCCAGGGACGAGAGCGTGGAACGCGTCAATATAATGATCAGGATGTGTGTGTGGGCTGTGGCGCACTTTCGAGAGTGTAGCTGTTGTATTCGAAACTTACGTTTCTATTGTTCATTGAGGTGTGCATAAACCAGACACCACTATGTTATATCATAGGATATAACATACTGAGATACCAGGCTCTTCCCTGGCATATCAGCTATCAAGAAACCGTCTGACTTCTAGGAGGAGGAGCTCTGTATTCTGCTTTTTCGACATATCCCACAGATCACATCCGGGCCAATGGAATATCGGTCCAGACGCTCTGGGTTCTGGTTTTTCGAGGTGTGAACGATCTCCCGGAGGGGTCATTCCGCCGGAATGACCCCTCATTAACTAATCGGATTCCGAATGGGTCGAACGGGAGTACTAAGACAGCAGCATGTTCTCGCCGCACCGCATTGCCCACTCGTGACAGAAGGTCTCGAAGCCGGTGTGAGAATGCACCATCTGTGCCGACAACCTGTCGAGCAGCGAGTTCTCGAACACGGTGCTCTGGGAAAGCTGGACCCAGCGGCGTGAGGATGCAGTCGCCCCTGGGTAGGGCACCTGCTTGCCAGCTGGGATGCGCGTGCCGCCCTCAGCGTACGACATGCTGTGCCACGCGGAGCACCGAGGGCAGGAGAGGCCATTGAGCTCGCCCTTCAGTCGCCCGTGCTCCGCATAGACCGTTGGAGATGAGCATTTGTCAGCCCGCTTGACCACCAGGGGTACCGCCTCCCCAGCGAGGCCACACGCCACGCAGTGCTCCACGTCCGGCACGAGCCGAACGGTCTTGCGGCTCGGGTCGTCGCGAAGCTGGGAGGCAAGCCGATCGACAATGGGCAGCTTGCTTAGCAGATACCGCACCGCAGGAGCGGAGAGGCCTGCCGGCATCTCCCCAGCAATACGCTCAGCGCGTAAGGGCGTCCCAGGTGGGTAGAGGTTGAGCGCAACCACGAAGCTGATGAAATCCTCCGCCGAGTTGATTGGGTGGAGCTCCTGCGCGAAGGCACTTGCGCCATCCTTGATGTGTTCGAGCTCGTGGAGACCGAGATCGTCGAGCCAGCTCGCCATCGGGGACCGAAATAGCAGATCCCAGAATAACAGATCGCGTCACGGCGCAATGTTCTTTCTCTCTGTGATTTCGTGCTCGATACCCCCGGGTACGGACGGGGGTACACCTGTTCATTGGCCGGAATGAGCTCATTAGGACGAAGCGGGAGATGTCTTCACACCGCAGAAACCAGACCCACAGGCAGATCCCACGGGAAATCGAGGCGGGTGTCCCAGAAAACAGATCCCAGAAAAAACAGAGCGCGCGGCAGAAACCGACCGACCCCTGGGTTTTCGGCTATGGGAAACCGCGATGGGAAACCGCAGCAGAAACCCTATGGGAAACCGAGGTCTGGTGTCTGCTTTGTGCACGAATGTGTTCATTCTCGGCAAACGCATGACCATGTCGTGAAGAGGTGAACTCGGCGGATTGCATTCACAGAACACAAGCACACACAAAACGCAGGGCTGGCGCGACCTAAAGGCTCTCAAAAAAAAGCCTCCTCTAGCTAGAGTACCCACAGCACTACGGGCTACGGCTTTAGCCTTTACTAGTGCGGCACTACCGCTTCAGCGTGGCGTGAACCGCAGCACCGAGTGCATCCAGTAGGCGTACGCGAGCAGCGCCGCGACCACGCCGGCGGCGCCAGAGGTGCGGGCCCACCCCGGCGCGGGGGAGGCGAGGAGGGCGGCGAGCGAGACGACGAGGAGGAGGAGGTGCAGGGCGGCGGAGAGGAGGGCGTGGCGAGGCCACCGAAAGACGACTCGCCGGTCTCGCGCGTGCAGCGCCTCCATCACCGACACAAGGTCAAAGGAGCGAGCGGTGAGCGACTCCACCGCAGGGTCGTCGTCTCGCCGAAACAGCTTCACGCCCATGCCGGGGTTGATCTGCAGCGAGGGCAGGCCCAGCTGCCTGCCGACCCAGTCCGCCATCGTGCCTACATCTCGTGCAACCTCGGATCATCTCGTGTCATCACGGGTCATCTCGGATCATCTCGTGTCATCTCGTGCCGTCTCGGGTCCTCTGCCGTGCCCTCTTCTTTTCTCGGGCCATCTCGTGTCCTCTCGTGTGTGTCCTCTCGTGTCATCGCGTGTCCTCTCGTGTCCTCTCGTGTCTCTTGGGTCTTCGCCTCCGCGAGAGTGCCCCGTCAGCCGGATGCGGCGGTACAGCGCATACCGCAGCTGCGCCGCCCGCGCGACCTAGGGTTAGGGTTAGGGTTAGGGTCAAGGTTTGGGTTAGGGTTAGGGTTAGCTGCGCCGCCCGCGCGACCTCGAGCGCCGCGCGGAAGGCGGTCGAGTCGCGCTCGTTGCCCGGAAGCACCTAGCGACTTCCTAGACACTTCCTAGACACTTCCTGGAGGCGTCGAGTCGCGCTCGTTGCCCGGTAGCACGTGGTGGACGTTTGACTTCCAGTCGCCGAGGGTGGCGCTGCCGCGGAAGGCGACCAGGCAGGTCTGGGTGTGCCTGTTGTACAGCACCGCTGTGAAGAGACGCTGTTCACACCTCCACATGGCAGGTCTGGGTGTGCCTGTTGTACAGCACCGCGACCACGTCTGTCGACAGAGAGCGGTCCTCTCTCCAGTTGCGCGAGTCGACGCCCCTCGCGTGCAGCTCCTCCAGCCGGCCGCCTGCCCGCACGGGTGGAGGTGTGAACAGCGTCTCTTCACAGCTCTTGACAGCTACTCCGGCCGGCCGCCTGCTCGCCTCAAGTCCACACGGGGTCAGTGTTGGACAGCCCCAGCTGGCTGAGTGTCTTGTTTCGTGTCCTCTCTCCCTCTCTCTCTGTGTGCGTGCGTGCGTGCGTGCGTGCCTTGTATACGTGCGTGCGTGCGTGCGTGTGTGTGTGTGTGTGTGTGTGTGTGTGTGTGTGTGTGTGCGTGTGTGTGTGTGGTTGTTGTTGTTGTTGTTGTTGTTGTTGTTGTTGTTGTTGTTGTTGTTGTTGTTGTTGTTGTTGTTGTTGTTGTTGTTGTTGTTGATCCCCGTGTGGCCGTCTCTCCGCTCCTGCGCCCACCCACAGCTTCCGGTGCCTCAGTCATGGCTTCGCTGTTTCTCGCCTCTTTCACTGTCATCACCAGCAGAGCATCACTAGCAGGAGCATCACTAGCAGAGGGCGGCCTGGCGGAGCATACGACGCGCTCGAGGCGGCGGCAGCGAGGCCGAGCTCGGTCAGCTCAAAGTCGCGCGACTCCTCCCGCTCGCCGCGCACCCACGACACGACCGCCACCAACACCGCCGCCGCCGCAATCGCCGCCGCCGAACCGAGCTCGAGCGCCGCGGCGCAGGCGAGGAGGCTGCCTCCGAGCCGCAGCGCGAGGCAGACGTCGTCGCCAAGGCCGCTGCGAGCGGCGACGAGCGCGAGCGCCGCCGCCGCAGCCGAGAGCCGCAGCGCCGGGTGCAGCGCCGCCACGCCGCGCACCCACGAGTGGCGCTGGTCGCGGCCGCGTCGCTCCCGGTTGACGAGGAGCGGCTCGTACGGGAGGACGCGCCGCTCCACGGGCTGACGCACTGGCTGGGACGAGACCTCGCTCGCGAGAAGCCGCGGGCGGGCGTCCGAGGCGAGCAGGAGGAGGGAGAGAGGCAGCGTCATCGGCGCGAAGGCGCGCCAACAAAAGAGAGCAAAAAAGGGCATTTTTTTGGTAAAATTACAGTGTGAAAAGAGAGAAAAGAAAGCGCGCAGCGCGCGTAAGCGGCGCGCAGCGCCGCCGCAGGCGGGGCGCAGCAGGGGCGCAAAATTAAACGCCATTTTCGGTTCCGCGGTTTTGCCACTAACATCAAAATCCGGTATAAAGCACTCAAGGGGCGCCGCGCTGGGCCCCTGGCGCCTCTCACTCTACGGATGCCAACCAATCGGTTGCATCATGGTGTGAACCCTTCTGAACCCCTTCTGAACCCCTTCTGAACCCCTTCTGAACCCCTTCTGAACCCTTCTGAACCCCTCCCTAACCTGCTGGGTGCTGCAAGTTGGCCTGTCGTTCAAGCTGATATGTCACTCCGCGGTGGAGCCACGGGTGACAGGTCGTATCTCGTGGAGCATCGATCAATAGTGGGATGATCGCCACAGTCACCCAAGGCCCACTTCGTGCGTCTTTTTTCTTGAACGCATCTACAGTAACGGTGTAGACAATGCTGGGGAGTACATCAGTTTGATTGCTAATGACCCCTTACATATGTGGCACTGACAAGTTTTTCGCATAGGTGTCGGGACAACCTTAAATTTCGTCGAGTCGGCTCTGCCCGTTGCTCGCCCCTCCCCCCCCCCCTTCTCGCATCTCGGCCCGACCGACCCCGAGTAGCCCGCCCACGAGGAGGCGGTCAGGGTGGTTGGGTGGTTCCTCAGTCCTAGCTCAGTCCCGCCCACAGATCACACCAATCCTCGCTACCCAACGCGGCCAAAGGATATCCACCTCGAGAACCTCGAGAACCACAGATCATCAGCCCCCGCGTGCCCCATTCCACCTATCCCCGGCACAACCCCGCCGCCAGAACCATCGCCAGGCGGCGCGGCTACGCGACGTACTTCGGTGAGGAGATCTGCACCACAGGCTCGCCGTGGGCCGTCGACGGGCTCATCAACGCGTCCGGCGTGCGCGCGGCGATCGATCACGAGCTGCACGCGCTGCACTGTCGGCTCTCAGAGCGGAGCGGCCGCGGCTACAAGTCCTTCCTGCCGGGGGACGGCGCCCCTGCCTACGCCCACCTGCGCTGGCCGCTCACGCAGCTCGAGCAGATGTGGCGACGCTACACGGACGGCGTGCCCAAGTTCGCCGTCTACAGCGCGAACGTAGTGCACGAGGGGCAGTACGGCAAGGACCTCGCGCAGCACATGACGGGGCTCTCCGCGTACGACGGCTACCTCGCCGACTTCCTCGACGGCCTGCTGCGCCGCCCGGAGGCCGACACGCTCGTCCTCGTGCACGGCGACCACGGCGTCCAGGACGGACCCAAGATCCTCGACCTGGGCACGCAGTGGGAGCAGCGCGCGCCGTGGGCGCGGCTGCTCGTGCCGCGCGCGCTCGTGCCCGACGTGGCGCGGTTGCGCACGAACGCGCAGCGGCTGTCCACCGCCCACGACCTGTACGCCACGCTGCGCGGCGTCCTCCTCGGACGCCCGGGCCAGCGCCAGTCGTCGCGCGCGCGGCGGCACGGTCTCACTAGCTCCGAAGTGCGCCCACGCGCCGCCGCCGCCGCCGCCTCCGCCGCCGCCTCCGCCGCCTCCGCTGCCGCGCCGCCGCCGCCGACGGGCGTCGCCGAGTGGCGCTTCAGTCTGTTGGAGGACGAAATCCCGCCGAGCCGCACGTGTGAGCAGGCACGCATCCCGCAGGCTTACTGCCCGTGCCAGCACGAGCGGCTGCCGGGGGGGCGCGCCTCGGGTGTTTGGCTTGTGTGTTTTCACCCCCACATCAACGCCGTCGGACGGCCCAAAAGGCGGCCCGCCGCCCTGAAAGGAGGCGGCAGCAGTGGCCACCCCCTCGCCCCCGACCAGCCTGGCACGCTAGACCCCACCCTCCCCTCCGCCTTTCGGCGGCTAGACGCGTCTGGGGGGGCGACCCCCCCATCTTTGTTTACCGATGCGTCCTAGAATGCAAAAACGCATTCTAGGACGCACTTTTCATCTCAAAGATACCATGTGTCTCGGGTACACAGGGCATTCTAGGATGCGATGGCTGTCCTGGAGATAGCCGCGCCGTGTCTTTTGTTACGCGTTCCATCTTAGACGCCACAAGCATCTATAGATGCACAGCTGTTCTGAGATGGCACTTGCATACTAGATCACATTTTACTATACTTGGACAGGGAAGCGTCTCAGGAGACACCGTGTGTCGGGTGCACCGGGCACCGAGGGGGGAGCAGGGAGCCAGGGAGCACGAAAAGGCGGTGTGATCTCTCGGCACCCCCTGGGGGCCCTGCCTTGAGTGCTCGTGTGAGGTCTCTCCTCGCGGCCTGCCCCTCCTGGAGAACCAGGTTCTCAGCACCGCGCATGCATCTGCTCGCGCCACGAGCTCTGGGCGCAAAGACCAAAGTTGCATGCACTGCTTACGACGATCCGACGGCGACGCCGCCTCCCCCCCCCACCAACCAGTTTGCGCGGCAGGTAGCGGGGCCAGTTCGAGGCTGAGGGCGTGGGCGTGCGCCTAGACACGGAAGACAGCGTACTTCCGAGAGTCGGCCAGCGGCGCGGTTTTTCTTGTTTGACTTGGCGATTTGAGGGACCGGGCATCCCGACTCGCTCCTCGCTCCTCGCTCCTCGCTCCTCGCTCCTCGCTCCTCGCTCGGTGAGCTGTCGCCCACCAGCGCGCGGCGACCGCGCGCACACCGTGCCCGCCGGCTCGCCGCCCTCCTCACCACCCGTCGGCGCTGTCCGCAGGCATGTGAGTCAGAACGGCGACCGCGCAGCGCGCACGGGTGTCTTGCTCGCCACCACCCTCTCGCCCCCGCTCCGTGACCGCCGCCGCCCGCGCCACCGCCGCCGCCAACACCGCCTCGCGCCTCGCGCCTCGCTCTCGCCGCCCCCGCCGCCCGCCCTCGACCTCGCGACGGCGTCCTTCTGGGGATCTGCGGGTGGCTTGCCCGCCTCGCCGCCGCCCCCACAGCGTGACCGCTTCCGCCGCCCCCACAGCGTGACCGCTTCCGCTCGATCGGTGAGCCGTCGCCCACCACGCGCGCTCTCACGGCGACCGCGGGCCGCTCATCGCCTCCGCCACGTCGCAGGTGTTTGATCTGGGCAGGAAGCGGCGCTGGTGACGGCAACCGGCAGCCACGTGCACGGAGTGCTAAGCGAGGTGCCTGTGTCCAAGTCTGAGTAGCCCGTGGCCGTGAGTGGCGTCAGGGGCAGTGTTCTGTGACTGTGTCCTGTGCGTGCTGTTCAGTGTGAGTCGGTGCAGCGGTGGGCCTGCTGCCGCTGCCACACGTGAGAGCCGCTGTCCGTGCCCCAGCACGTTGCGCGGAGAGGCTATAGGGCGCCCACCCACGAGTGCTCGGGTGGGCGCGCCGCGGCTGTGCGAGTAGTAGCGCAGCAGCCGCGGCGCACAGCCGGGGGCACGGCCCGCCGCGCAGCGCTCGCCACACCGAGTTTTCGTTTTCTTTTTTGTTTTTATACGTGCGTGTATTTCTTGAGATCCACACGCTGTTCAAAATATGCGCGCGTCTTCTGAGACACGCGCTGTTCACAGTATGCACGGCGCGTCTTTTGAGACAGCAACGCCAATCGGAGATGCCGCGAGCAATTCGGGATGCGCGGAGCAACTAATATAGACTCGCGCATCTTAGGATGCTCGAGCATACCGAGGACAGCGAGCGTCTAAGTAGGAGGCCTACTAGACGCACTCTAATCCAGAGACGCATTCGGTAAACAAAGATGGGGGGGTCGCCCCCCCAGACGACGGCGCTGATGTGGGCTCCGGGTGCCCGGGGAGACCCCTCACCCCCACATCAACGCCGTCGGGCGGCCCAAAAGGCGGCCCGCCGCCCTGAAAGGAGGCGGCAGCAGTGGCCACCCCCTCGCCCCCGACCAGGCTGGCACGCTAGACCCCACCCGCCCCTCCGCCTTTCGGCGGCTAGACGGCGCTGATGTGGGCTCAGGGTGCACAAGGCATGGAGGGCGGTAGCGACGGGGATGGAGACGGTGACGGTGGCGAGGGAGAGGAAGGGGGTCCATTAACACCAGACAGCGAGAGGGGCAGGGAGGAAAGGGGGAGAGAGGAAGCCAACGCGACGTGCGCAGAGGATGAGGATATAAACTGGGACGACGCAGCGGAGGGGATAGGCGAGGGAATCGAGGGACCGGAGGGCTTTCGCGACAGCGACGATGACGACGAAGAAAGGGGAGGGGACGGAGGGGCGACACGCAGGAGGAGCGAAATCGCTAACGGCCCGAGCAGAGAGGGCGACGGCGGGGCACGAGGGAACAACGGAGACGCTACCGATGACGCGAACCGAGGCACGGACGCCGGCGGGGACGGGGAGGGCGACAGCGACGTCGAGGTTGACGCAACCGTATCGAGAGCGCCACCCAAAAAGGGGCGGACAGCCATGGAGGTCACCGAATGGAGGGCGAACGGCACGATGCGAAAAGGCAGGGCGAGGCGGATGGAGAAAGAAGTGCCGAGAAGGCCATGGTGGAGGGGAGGGACGGGAGGACGAAAGAAGGGCGAGGAGGACGAGCGGCCCGCACAGACCGCGAGCAGACAGCGCCTGCTGGCCATTTCGAGACATTCGCCAAGAACGCTAGCTACATAGACCCCACCCGCCCCTCCGCCTTTCGGCGGCTAGACGGCGTCGATGTGGGCTCTGGGTGCCCGGGGAGACCCCTCACCCCCACATCAACGCCGTCGGACGGCCCAAAAGGCGGCCCGCCGCCCTGAAAGGAGGCGGCAGCAGTGGCCACCCCCTCGCCCCCGACCAGCCTGGCACGCTAGACCCCACCCTCCCCTCCGCCTTTCGGCGGCTAGACGGCGCTGATGTGGGCTCCGGGTGCACAAGGAGACCCCTCACCCCCACATCAACGCCGTCGGACGGCCCAAAAGGCGGCCCGCCGCCCTGAAAGGAGGCGGCAGCAGTGGCCACCCCCTCGCCCCCGACCAGCCTGGCACGCTAGACGCCACCCTCCACTCCGCCTTTCGGCGGCTAGACGGCGCTGATGTGGGCTCCGGGTGCACAAGGAGACCCCTCACCCCCACATCAACGCCGTCGGACGGCCCAAAAGGCGGCCCGCCGCCCTGAAAGGAGGCGGCAGCAGTGGCCACCCCCTCGCCCCCAACCAGCCTGGCACGCTAGACCCCACCCTCCCCTCCGCCTAGACGTGCGACCGCAGCGCGCCCACCTCAGTCTCGGTATCGGTATGTATGTAGGAAGGTGAAGAACAGTCAGGCTCGGACTGGACACGCACCAACGCGGTATGGGTGGACGCGAGACAGATGATGACGACACGCACGAGCGACACACAGTGCGACTACCCCCATGTCGGGGTAGCCCGTTTCACACCTGCCCCGCGTAATATCTTTTCCCGCGTGATCCGTCCGTCCCTTTTCTTGTCTTTTGTATTGTCGAAAGCAGGTCAGTGTACCTATGGAGTCAGGCGTAGACGATGCCGGGCTTCACTCGCCCCTACTCAGGCGTAGACGATGCCGGGCTTCACTCGCCCCTACTCGGCGGCTACACCGCCACCGAAGCGCCGCCTAACACACCGCACGGGGCGCAAGGGAGCTCGACCACACCGTCTGCCCTGCCGCACACAGACACAAACAGGCTCACAAGACACACAGCCAGCGTGGCTGCCACACATCCTGAGTGGGCGTACACATCACTCAGGCCACGTCCCCCCTGTCGCCCCCCCCAGCACTCCAAGACAGCACAACAACACAGACAGGCGACAGGGGCGAACGTGTGAGACTAGAGCAGGCTTGCTCTGCCTCTAGCAATCTAGTCGCCGGCCGCAAGGCACGGACGAGACCGTGTGTGGGGTCTTGTGAGGTGTCTATGGACGCCCTCCTCACAGGCTAGCGGCCAGCCGCCAGCCCTATCTCGCACTCATGGGTGACGACAGTTCATTGGATGAGTGGTTGCGAGCAGAGGCGCGGCATGACGATTGACGAGTCCCAGACCCAGACACTCCTACTCCTTCATCTCCCACCAGTGGTTCTGTGATGATTAAAATACAGTTAACTGTCGTGTTGCGCCGACAACCGGGACACGTAACTGAGGCTGAGCAGTGAGCACACTGGCTGACAGGCTGACCACTGGCACTGGGGCGTGGCCGTGTAGCTGAGGGGCGCGCGCGTGGGGCCAGTACTAGTACACTGTCACTGCTCACTGGATTCTGGGCACGGGCCCCGTTTCAAAATGTCGATGTGCATACATGTTCGCATTTGTAATGAAAAGCGCGCGTGCATTGCGATCGCGCTTTCTATGCTGTGGTGGCGTTATTTTCACAGCGCAAAATAATTGGGGTGTCGTTGCTGAGCGAGGGGCGGGCCCTGCTCGCGGAGGTGAGAGCGTGAGAGGGTCTGAGGCGAGAAAACTGCGTGGCGGGTTTGATGCAGCACCCCCTCAAGGTGGTCACTCAGGGCCTGCCACCCGCCGCCTGCTGGTCCGATCGGTGCCATCTGCCGCCGGCACCTCTTCCGCGACGGCTGCGATGCGCGCGGAGACGTCACGAAGCCGTGTCGAGGGGAGCGCGGCTCGTCCCGTCTGGCTGAGAAGATGGTACGCATGGCGGCGGATGGCGAGAGCGAGGTTCGGCGATGCGCCGATGCCGTCCGTGAGACGGTGCCGCCTGCCCTGATTGCCAGCAGTCGAGCGCACTTGGCGCATCAGCTGCATCCACGCATTGCTCTCCTCAAAGGAGGAGCGGCGCGCGCGCCACAGCGGCGAGACGGAGCGGTTGCCCTCGATCTCGATCGCCGTCAGCAGCACATCGTCTAGCTCGTCAGTCCACTTGACACACGAACACATGCAGGCATCGTAAGTCGAGCACTGCCACCGCTGCTTACCCTCCTCCGTCTCCACCGTCAGCTCAGCGTGCGCCTCCACGACGTGCGCCGCCCTGCCGCGTGCATGAGCAAGTGCGGCGCTGTAGTCGTGGTCCGTCCTCACATCGTTGTACACTTGGCGCACGCCGCGAGGCGCTGCCGGCGGTCCATCGAGCAGCCGGCGGTGCATCTGCCACAGCAGCAGCGGCAGCATGTCGCGACCGGTGTACTCGTCAAGGTGGTACTCGAGCGCGGCACGCGCGCGCAGCACGCCGCGGTGCAGCGCCTCGTAGTTTTCCTGCTCGGCGCGGAGCAACGTCTGCTTGAGCGATCGGATCTGGCTCGGGTGGACTCGCAGGCTGAAGGTGCTCCAGTCGAGCAGCTCGGACCACGGAGGCTCGAGATGCACCGACAGGATGACCGGCACACAGCCGTAGTGCAACGCCTCCGCAAGCCGAGGCGTCCACTGTGAGTACCCTCCGCACACGGGGCAGAAGCGCGCATCGAGCATGTTCGCCGCGTACTCACGCGATGGCACCGAGCTACGCACAAGCACGCGTGGGTCAGAGTCGTTGCGGTACGTTTTCACGAGTGCCATGCGCTCGCCGTAGTTCCACCCCGCGTAGAACATTAGCAGCTTACGCGATGGTGCTGAGCGCACTCGAGCCGTCGCCGCCGCCGCAGTGCGCGCGAGCAGCGGACCAGCGTAGGGCGTGCGCGGGAAGTGGATGTTGGGCGTTGGAATACCAACGTCCTTGCGCGCGTCGTAGCAGCTTATCGGCGGCGCGAGGCCGTTGCGGGTGAAGGTACGCAAGCCCACCGGCTCCGCATGTGGGCCGATGATATGGTGCCCAAGGAAGCTCACGTCCTTGTACTGGCCGCCGAGGCAGCACGGTCCTCGCGAATCGGTGAAGATAAAAAAATGGCGCGCGCCGCGCGTCGCTCGCCACGCAGGCGAGCGGGTCTCGAGGCGCTGCAGGCACTGCTGTTGGCCGATCGCCACCCCAGACGCTTGGTGCCGTGCGAACAGCACGACGATTGACGCAGCTGCTTCGCTCCAGTTGGCCGTGACGAAGGGAGAGTTGTCGACCATATGGGGGATGAAGCCCTGCGCGCCGTACTTGGTGGGCCAGTGCTGGTTCCCCCAGAGGCCCCACTGCTTTGAGTCGCTCCATGTCTCGCGCCAGTTGGAAGGCATGCCGCACGCATCGTCCAGGAACACCTTGAAGGCGCTCGCAGGACCGCGGAAGAATCTGCGCAGCTCCATGAGCGGCGACGGAAAGGCTACCTCGGCCAGCTCATCGAGCAGCGGCGGCAGAGCAATCGATTGCAAAATTCGGCGCAGATCTCGCCCGCTCTGCTGAGGGGAAGAGCTGGACGATCGCTCGGTCGAGCCTGCCCTGTTGGTCTCTGACCTCATGTTGACATTCTATTCACAGACGGATCCGTCTGGTGAATCTCGGCGGGCGGATTACGTCCCGCGGCTCACACTGCTCACTCCTTGTGCGAGCCGCCGGTCTGCGATCAGCTCGCCTCTCCTACTTATCTTTCGTCGCCCCACCCTCCGCTTCCCATGCGACTGATGACATTGTGATGATGACGTTGTGTGTGGATTTCCATCCCTGTGTGGATGAGTCTTGCTGTGACGCCTGAGAGGCCTCTGTGTTGCCTAGCGTCTGTGTTCCTGTTGTGTGGGGGGGGATCGGAGCGTAGCCTCCGTGTCCGAGTCCGAACTGCGCGTCTTGCGTGTGAGCGACGCTCCGAGATCGCCCGAGATAGCGCGAGATCGCCCGAGATCGCGCGGCGCGGCCCGAGGCGAGGTGGGTGGGTTGGGAGCGAGGGGGCGGAAGTGTTCAGTGCGGTAGATGGCGAGCTCGGGGCGCGTGAGCCGGACTTGTGAGCCGGACCACCCCCTCTTGTTCCCTGCGTTGTTGAGCCAGGACTCAACATACTCGGGCTCGTAATCCCAAACTCTCACTCCCCTTTCTCCCGGCCGAGGTGGGGCGCGCGCGGGGGCGGCGGGTGTGCGGCGGGTGTGCGGGATGTCTGTTGGCCCGAGAGTCGAACATCGAAGGCTAATCAGAAAAAAGGCTGCCGCTCCACTCCCATGGCCTCGCTGACGCCGAGCGAGGTCCGCCTTCTTGAGTCTCTCGACGACGCCATCACGGCCGAGCTGGCCGCGTGCGACCCTGCGGGCAGGCTGTGCGGGCCAAAGCGGAGCGCTGTCAAGCTCGAGCTACTGCAGAATTTCTTCGAGATGCTCGCATCAAACAACCGGCTGACGCTGACCGCCGCCGACCGCGGCCGCATCCGCGGCGCCGTGAGCGCGTCGCTGCCGGCCCGCTTTGTCCGGCGCGACCGCGTCGTCTGCAACGTTGGTGGTGCGCGGCCGTGGGAGGCTGGCGTGGTGCACGCTGTCCACGAGCCCGACCCGGACGACGGCTCAGGGCGGCGAAAGTTCGCCTATATCGTGCTGACGGACCCGCCAACGGCTCGGCTCGTGTCGGTGCCGCAGGACAGCAACGACCTGATCCGCGCCGAGGTCTGCTTTGGCCAGCGGGCGGGCGCCCTCTGGTTCACTCTTCTTAGATGCGCAAGACCAAGCGAGCGCTAGGGAACCGATATGCCTTACCAGCTAGTTCGCGCAGTTCTGGTGTACAATACTCGGGTCCCGCTAGCAAGTCATGTACAGGGAGGGAGGGAGAGCAGACGACTTGGAGCCTCGCAGCTGAGATCACCCAGAGGCCTCTGCTCTCACCCAGAACTCCTTCTGATGCCTGAGACTACCCGAGATTACCCGAGATTACCCGAGACGGACAAGTAATGCCTCTCTCTCTCTTCGATGCCGGCCCACACATCACGCCCCCGGCTAGAGGTATCCGTGGCGGCGGCGCGAGACTAGCTCTGCTCCGCCGCCGGCAGCCGTGGAGGGCGTCTGTTCACACCCGCGATGCTGTGAACAGGTTCACGCGTATGAGCCTGCCGCAGGCCGCGAGGCGACGGTGCGACGCAGCCCGCTGCTCAGATAGCGAGCGCTGCTCAGAGAGCGAGTCGTGCCGGCCGGCGCGGGTGGCGGCGCCGCGGCGGGGTGCGGCGAGAGAGGCTGCGTGCGCCGGCGGGCGCCGCTTCGGCGTCGGCGATCGTGTCTCGTGCGCCGTTGAGGACTCGTCTGGTCTGCTGTCTGACTGGGCGGCAGGCGCACGAGATTGCGCCGAGATCGCGCCTGAGATTGTGCCGAGATTGCGCCTGAGATTGCGCCGAGATTGCGTCTAGCCTCCTGTCTGACCGGCTGCAGATGCCGGAGATACCGCACGAGATTGTGCCGAGATTGCGTCGAGACTTTGCCGAGATTTCGCCGAGCGGTCGCCACCGTGAACAGCGTCTCTTCACGGCCGCCGGCCGTGAACAGGCACAGTCCGCGCCGTGGACGTCCTTCTGAAGGGGGCTGGCGGCATGGCGGGCGGCGTCGTGGCGTACGACGTTCGGCTGGACGGAGGAGGCGGGGACGGAGGCGAAGGCAGAAGCGGCGATGACGAGTGCAGGCCGTGCAAGTGCGGGGACGGCGAGGGAGGTGGGCACGGAAGCGAAGGCGGAGATGGCGGTGGCGAGTGCAAACAGCGCGGCGGTGGCGTGGCGTACGACGTCCAGGACGATGGTGGAGGCGGAGGCGGCGACTGCAGTGGCGACGGAAAGTGCGAACAGCGGGGCGGCGGCGGTGTGGCGGCGGCTCGCTGCAGCGGCGGCGGGTGCCGAGAGCGGTTGCACCGCGGCGTGCACTGGTTGTGAGCGGCGTCTCTTCACATGGCGGGGTCTGCGTAGGCGGCGCGTGCTCGTGCACCGCGACGAGCACTGGCTGGTGCGGGAGATGAGCCGAGATTCGCCGAGGTTGGGCGAGATTCATTGTGTGGCTGGTGCGGGAGATCCGCCGAGATCCGCCGAGCTTAGTTGCGAGCGGTGGCGGGTGCGGGCGAAGTTGCCGCCGCCCCCGCCCCCGCCCACCGCGCGGACTGCGTCTCGCCACCGGAGTGTGCGGGGTCGGGTCGGTGCGGGGGAGGCGAGGTACGGCCTGATCTGACCTCACCTTGCCTTAGGTGCGCGAGCTGGCGCTGCAGCCGGCCGGGCCTCGCATGGGAAAGGACGGGTCTCGCCGCGCTGTCGGGGGTGCGTCCGTGCGCGGGTCGGTAATCAACTACTCTCGGCTGACGAACCCCAGGTCGCGCGCTGTCTCGCGGATGGCGAAGAGGGCGGCCGCCGCCGGCACTGCCGAGGCAGTATATCTCGGCTCACCTCGGCTAGCATGTCGGCTCCTCTCGGCCCTCCCCGGCTAGGCGATCGGCTAGCACATCGACTAGCACATCGGCGACTTTAGACTCTCCTCTTCCCCGCTCTCTTCGGCTCTCCTCGGCCCTCCTCGGCTCAACAATCCTCGGCGATGCGGCATTCTCCTCACCTCGGCCAACCTCGGCCAACCTCGGCCAACCTCGGCTCCCCGGCTGACCTCGGCTGACCTCGGCTCCTGTCGGCTCCCCGCGGTTCCTCTCGGTTCCTCTCGGCTCCTCGGCTCATCTCGGCTCACTCCGTGGCTGATCTCGGCCGATCTCGGAGCCGACGCGTCAATTTGTTGCTGCCCATGACCGACGGCGGCTCCGAGCTCGGGTGAGCGAGCCCTGGCTGAGCTGAGCAACTGCGGTCGCAACTGCAGCCGCTGAGGTCGGTGCAGAGTGGCCGTGTGCAAACCCCGCAAAGTGACCCGTTTTTACCCACCCACGCCCGTGCGCGCGTATCTTAGCTAAGGTACGCGGGCGTGAGCGGACTAGGTCCAGGCTCCAGCCCTGGGTGAGCCAGATCTGACGTTTTGTATCTGAAAGTATAGAGATGAGAGTGAGGTTGAACCGGACCCAATCAAAGTCGGCGGGTTTCGGAGGGGGGATATGACGAAAAACGGCGGGCGCATTTTGGGCACATGACTGGGAGAACTCTGTGGTGGACCCGCTGGGCGAAAGGTTCTCGCAGACCGTTGCTTCCTCACAATTGTCGTTGAGGGGAGCGAGTGCGAGCGCGGCGGCCAAGCAGCGGCACCAGGAGCAGCGGCGAGCTGACACGAACGCGCTCGCTGATGCGGCGAGGGGGCAGAGGCAGATGCCCGAGCTGCCGCCGTACGTGCCAGAATTTGACCTCGCGTTCATGTCTCAGATGCTGGGCGTTGGAGCCGTCCGGTCGGAGCCAGAAGACCCAGCCACTGGCGACGACGAGACGATCAGGACATCGCGTGAGGCCCGTGTTCAGATCCGTGTTTTTCTCGTCTTGCGGTACATCTCTCCGCTCGCCACCTCACGCTCCGCCGTCCGGCCATGGATGGTTCGATGGAGCTCGCTCCATCGAACCATCCAACTCCGGTCACCGGGTCTGAACGCGCTCAGCCTCAGGAGGGACAAAACCGCGCGAATTCTGCACGCCTCGCTGCACCGCTGGCTTGACTGAATCAGGCAGCAGCAGGCTGCTGCTGTTGCCACAGCAGCAGTCTGCTGCGGCCCCAATACGCAAGTTAATGACCAGCATTGCTGCCGGGGGCATTCGAGCCGCCACAGCCGGTGTGCGGCTGTGCACTGCCACCTGCCCGCGGCTACGGACAATGTGCGCTCGCGCATTGGATGAGCCCTGCTGATGGACCTGCGTCGCCTAGCTGCACGAGAGCAATGCCGCAGGCGCGGCGGCCGTGGCATATACTGCGAGCACACTCGGTGCAGCTGCGAGGTGCAGCAAGAGCACGTCGTTCCTGCCTCTGATGCCACTCTCGCGGCTTGTAGCGCGTCACTCGCGCATGCTCTCCAGGAGCTATGGCGGGCGCGTGTGTGGGGCTGTAGCCTAGCCGGCGGGCCCCAGCCAGGCGAGCGAATATCTCCGTCGCGGCCCCGAGCAGTGCCGATGTAGCCGAGGCGACGTCGAGGCGTGTGGGGCCCTCGGGTCTCGCGTAGTAGCTCGCGACGCCCTCGGGCAGGACCGTCGCCTGCCGGCGGATCGCCGCGCCGCGGCTCTGGCGATGGGGCAGGCAGGCCAGCGCCGCCCCGAATGGTCGCCTCGACAGGTCGGCGAGCCTGTCCCGGCGCTTCGAGGCGAGGAGCCTCGCCTGCCGCCGCGCCGAGGCTCCCCGAGCGAGCGCCGAAGAAAAGAATTTTACAACAAAAGAATTCTCGAAGCGCCATACGGCGGGCACCAATACGGACCTTCAAGCAGCATGGTGCGCGCCCCGCCCGCGCGCGCTGGACACCCACGGGGACCAGCGCCACAAGAGGTGGGGCCCGGCCGAGGCGGACGGCGGGCGAGGCGGCTTCCTCCGGCGGCTGCGGCAGACGGCCGAGGTGGGCTCCCCCGCGCACTTCTTCAACACCGTCTACTACCACGACAGGCCTTTCCCCGGCCAGGTCGCGGCGGGCCTGCGCACGTACCGCGCCCAGGTCGCAACCCGCAGGGCGCAGGGCGCCCCTCCTCGCCCGCCCTCGGCTCCGTCCCCCTTCGGCGTGGACCTCGACCCGCGCGCCGCCGGCCTCAAGCCGCGCAACGTGAGCGCCGAGGTGGGCGCCTCGGGCGAATCCGGACCTCGACCCAGATCCTACTCGACTTCTGGTACCCGTTTGAAGGGGAGGCGACGCCAGCCCATCCCGGCGTCCTTCTCCAACCGCCCGTCGTCCTGAGCCCCGGCACGATCACCACCTACGCCCAGCCACAGGCGACGGCAACGGTGCCGCTGCGTCGTCATCTGCTGCATCGTCTTCAACGGCAACCGGTAACGGCGGTCGGCGCCACTGCGTCATCGTCGGCTACACCGCCCTCCACCTCGCCCGACGACGGCGCCAGCATCGAAGAGCTCGATCCATCCTCCCCCAACCTGCGAGCCTTGCGGCAATGAGGCAGTCTTCCATGTGCGCGCGATCGAAGCGATTCCAGGGTCTCCGCGGCGCGTTCCCGCGGCAGCCCGACGTGGTGGCCGGCGCTTGCGCGCCAGCCCCGTCCGCCGCCGGCTCCGCGGCGCGCGGACCCGCGGTCTCCCTGTCATAGCTACGCGCACCATGGCAGGGGCGACGTGCCCGCCGTCTCCCAAAATCCTGCTCGTGCAGGTGGGGACCCTGTCCCCCATCCCTCCGTTCGTTTGGGCTGTCTGTTACCTGTTTTCTTTCTAAAATTCTTTCTTTTAAAAAATGAAAGGTGACACGATACCCAACGTGCAACGACCAACGTAGCCGCGTGACTTGCAGCCGCATGATTTCAGTAGTGCGTGTTCGACGCGCTGCACGCCCACCTCTCGCACGTCGTCGCCCACGCCCGCGCAGTCGTTTGTGTGAGCTCGTGCGCCTTGCACCGCCCGTACACACCGAGCGGCGCCTCCTCCCATGACCACGGTGGGGCTCAGGATGTTGAACCTGTCCCGCCGGGGCTGGAGCCCAGACCTTCGGCCCAGACCTTGCACGCCGCTCGACGGATGGGTGTCGCTGTGCTCGAGCCTGCTCTAGCTCGCCTCGCTGCCAAAGAGCGCCTGCACCTCCGCCAGACTCCGCCCCTTTGTCTCGGGGAGGCACGCCGCCACAAAGGCGGCGCCGGCGGCGCAGATGGCCGAGAAGAGGAAGAAGGTGCCTGCGGGCCCGAGATGACCCGAGATGACCCGAGATTGCCCGAGATGGCCGAGAAGAGGAAGGGGGGTGCCGGCGGGTCCCAGCGCAGCGTTGAGCTGCGCAAACACGAGCGTCATCGTGAAGGAGAAGGCCCAATTGAGCAGTGTGGCCATCGAGGCGGCGAGCGCGCGCACGTCGGCCGCGAACAGCTCGCCCATCAGCAGCCAGGGGATGGCGCCTGTTCACGGCATGGGGTGTGCGCTCCCCGCACCAAGCTGTCCCACCAGCAGCCACGGGGAGGGGCGCCTAGTGCACCGCCTCACCCGAGTCAGCCCTGTCTCGAGCGCCAGCCGCCTGCCCGCCAGCAGCCAAGGGGCGGCGCCGAGGCCGAGCGAGAAAGAGGCGATGTAGCCGACGAGGGAGGCGAGGGCGAGCCTTCCAAATGAGGGGCGGGGGGGTTCGTGGGCGTGTCTGGACGCGTCTTGGCGATGCACCCGACGAGAGAGGTGGGGCGGGAGCGGGCCAGGTCGGCCGCTGCGCTCCTCCCACACCACACCACCCACGGAACCCACACTGGATTCGATACTCTGGAGGTGTGGTACTAGCCAGGTCGGCCGCTGCGCGTTGAGATGGAACGCGCCCATGGCAGCCGCGCAGAAGCACATGCCCGCCAGGGAGACGAGAAGCAGCGCGCGGCGGCCGGCGCGATCCATCAGCAGCACCGCCACCGCCGTCATCACCACCTGCACACCCATGGAAGTGTCTCGGAAATGTCTCGGAAGTGTCATCGCCACCTGCACACCCATATCTCCCCATATCTCCCCATATCTCCCCACATCCCTCCAGGGCTCATCACCACCTGCACACCCATGATCAACAAACCGCCCGTGTTTGGGTCGTCGATGCCTCCGGCCTGCAAAGCAGCGAAATCACCCGAGATCACCCGAAGTCACCCGAGATCACCTGAGGTTGCCTGAGGTTGCCCGAGGTTGCCCGACCCAAGGCTACCCAAGGCTGGCCGATGCTCTCCTGCAGGATGGAGGCAGAGTAGAAGATGACGGCGTTGATGCCGGAGAACTGCTGCACAAACATCAGCACGCAGCCAAGCCCTGCTCACAGCGAGCGGCCTCACAGCTCTGCAGCCGCAACTTGTGAGCTCGATCACACGCAGCCCACACCAAACTGCCGCCGCACGCCACGCCCAAGCAGCAGCCGCAACGACGCGCCTCCGCCGCCGCCGCCGCCGCCGCCGCCGCCGCCGTCGCCTCCGTCCGCTTGGTCGTCGCCTCCGCCTCCGCCGCCCTCTCCCGTCTCCACTCCCCCCTCCGCCCTCCCACCCCGCACCAGCGCCTTGAGCTCTTCCGACGCCTGAGAACGGCTCGAGGTGTGAACGGCGCCTCTTCACACCCTCGCCGTGCGCCCCACCGGCGCCTCTGTGGCACTCGATCTCGGCGCGATCTCGACTCAATCTCGGCTCGATCTCGGCTCAGTCTCGGGCGACTGCAACGCTTGACCTCCGCAGCGCTCGAGCGCAGCCGCGACAACACCCGCCTCGCCGCCTCCACCCTGCCGCGCCTGCAGGACACGCCGTGGACATGTAACATGTCGCGGACTAGGCCGTGCGCCCGCCTCGCCGCCTCCACCCTGCCGCGCCTGCAGGACACGCCGTGGACATGTCGCGGACTAGGCCGTGCGCCCGCCTCGCCGCCTCCACCCTGCCGCGCCGTGCGAGATACGAGGGCGACTCTTCGAGCAGCAGCAGGGCGCCTGTTCACAGCTGGAGGTGTGAAGAGGAGGAGGGGAGCTAGGCGACTGCTCGAGCAGGAGAAGGGCGCAGAGGAGGAGGGCGACGGCGAGGCCCGTGGCAGCGAGCGCCAGGTGCCGCCACGGCGCCAGCTTTCCCTCGCACACGCCGCCGGAAGAGCATGTGAGAGGGGCGGGGCAAGGCGCGGGAGTCGCCGCCGTCGCGAGGCTCGAGACGACGCGACGGAGGGAAGCGGGGGGGGCGGAGGCGGAGGCGGAGGCGGAGGCGGAGGCGGAGGCGGAGGCGGGGGCGGAGGCGGAGGCGGAGGCGGAGGCGGAGGCGGGGGCGGAGGCGGAGGCGGAGGCGGAGGCGGAGGCGGAGGCGGAGGCGGAGGCGGAGGCGGAGGCGGAGGCGGAGGCGGGGCACATCAGGTTAGTTGGCTGCTGTGACTGGAGCAGACCCCCGAGCAGATAGACCGCGAAGATGCCTAGACAGTTCGTGGACCTTTCCGAGACGTCGCCCGGCGCGTGTGTAAAGGCTGAGAGGAGGACAGGAAGTGTCCAGGAAGTGTCCAGGAGAGGGCTGAGACGTGTCTAGGAGGGGCGCCCAGAGTGACGGCCAGCTGGTTGACGGCGCCCAGCGCGCCGCGGATGGAGGTGGGAGCCGTCTCCGAGATGTACAGAGGCACCTGGTTCACGTTGGCGGCGGTGTGAGGAGCGGGTGGAGGTGGGAGCCGTCTCCGAGATGTACAGAGGCACCTGGTTCACGTTGGCGGCGGTGTGAGGAGCGGGTGGAGGTGGGAGCCGTCTCCGAGGTGTAGAGTGCACCGCCATCGAGGCGACGCCGACCGCAACGCCAGACAGCAGCCGGCCGGCGAGCACCTGTTCACAGCCGCGAGCTGTGAAGAGACGCCGGCAGCGCGTGGATCCAAACCTGGCTGGCGGCCAGATCGCCGAGTGCAGTGTCTTTCTCTCTGTGTGTCGCTCCAGCGTCTCGCCCTTCCCCTCTGTCCGTCTATCGGCGAGCACTTCGGCAAAGGTGCGTCCAAAAGCGATGGCGGACCACGCGAGGATCCACGGCAGCGCGGCGGCCGCGATGGTGAGGCGGCGGCCGATGCTGTCTGCGAGCGGACCCGCCACCAGCGCGCCGAGCATCGCCCCCACGTTGACAATCGAGCCGAAGAGCGCGGCCTGCGACGACGCTACGGCGCCATCTGCGTCGAGGTGCGACTCGAGGACGGCGCCAAACGGCCCACTGGCGCCAACCTCCATCGGGAGCTGCGCAGGAGACGTGAAACCCAGCGTGTAGCCAAAGATGAATGGCCCGATGCCTGCTATGCAGGCGGCAGCCACCGCTCGCAGGTTGCCGGCGGTGCGAGCCTCGCCCGCGGTGTCCGCCGCTAGAAGCGACGCTGCTGGGGAGGCCGTGCCTGCGCTGGAGGCGTCGCTGGCCTCGTCCTGCTCCCTCATCACACGCCAAGTCAGATTGCGCGCGCCTAGAGCGGCGTGGGACGAGTCGCCCACCGACTACCGTGACTCAGTTTGGACAAAAAGAAAAGTAACGTCCGGCGGGCACGTCGCGCCGCATGGTGGCCGCGCTGCGCCGCTCGCCGCTGGCAGGCGGTTGAACGCGGCGCCGACTCCGCGGCGGCGCCATCTCACGCAGCGGGGCGCGTCGCGTCGTCGGCGCCAAAACATGAGCGAGCTCGCGGCGCGGCCGCGGCAGCAAAAACATCCGCCGCCATCGTGCCCGCCGACGCCCTCACCATCCAGAACTCGGCCGCACCCCTCGGCTTCGAGCTCACCCTCGACCCTCGCGATCTCGCCCGGCGCTCGACGTCGCGGCCTCGGCCGCCATAGCGGTCGGCGCCACCAGCTCCTCCCGCCCCCCCCGCAGCCACTGCCGCGCGGCCGCCAATGCGACCGACCCCACCCTCCTTCCCCGACCCCGCCCTAAACGCCCCCGACAGCGAAGCCCGCGCCGCGCGCGGCACCCCCGCCGACTCTGCCTCCGACCCCAGGGCCTAGGCGGCCCGCCATGAAATCTAGCCGTGTGTGCTGGCGTCCGGGTCCCAGCGGGTTTTCACGTAACAAGTACACACGCCCGGTCCCAGCGGGTTTTCACGTCACAAGTACACACGCCCCCAAAAGTCCGAACGCTGCCCGTGCCACGTTGCCTCACCACGCGCGACGCGCGACGCGCACGCGCACGGCATGTCTCCGCCTTGTGATATTGCCCGCTCCACGCCGCCGCCCTTTGCCGCCTCGCGCGCGACGCGCACGCGCACGGCCATGTCTCCGCCTTGTGATATTGCCCGCTCCACGCAGCCGCCCTTTGCCGCCCTCGCCGCCGCTGAGCCGGCGAAGGCGCGCCCGTGGTGGGTCAACTTTGTGACTGGCGCGAGCGCGGCGCTGAGCGGGTGGATGTTTGTCCACCCGATGGATGTGCTCAAGGTGCGGCAGCAGCTGATGGGCGAGGGCGGCCAGAAGAGCGCGGGCGTCTCCGCAGTCGCCAGGCAGGTCGTGCAGGCGGAGGGCGTCGCCGGCCTCTACGCGGGCCTCTCTGCGGCGGCGGCGCGGCAGCTCTCCTACGGAAACCTCCGCCTGGGCATCTACTCGTCGCTCAAGGACGCGCTGTACGGCACGTCGCCGGCCCCGCCCCCCGCGTGGGCGACCCTCGGGCTGGGGTGCGTCGCGGGCGGCACCGCGGCCTTCCTGTCCAACCCGGTCGAGGTGACGCTGGTGCGGATGCAGGCCGACGGCCGGCTGCTTAGACACTTCCTAGACACTTCCTAGACACTTCCTAGACACCATCTAGACACTTCCGAACTGGATGCAGGCCGACGGCCGGCTGCCGCCCGCCGAGCGGCGCAACTACTCAAACGTATTCAGCGGGCT
>NW_005198486.1:0-1862 GCF_000372725.1 Emiliania huxleyi CCMP1516 | reverse complement strand
GAGGGTGAGGGTGAGGGTGAGGGTGAGGGTGAGGGTGAGGGTGAAAGCTCGCACCGCGCGAGCGAGTCGCCCGTCCAGATGGTTGGCCCGTTGACGATGGACTTGAAGCCGACCTCGCCGAGTGCGGGCACGACCTGAGGAAGGGGCGATGCCTCAGTGAAGCAGTCAAGACTTGAAGACCTCGCCGAGTGCGGGCACGACCTGGCGGGAGCGGGAGCGTCGACGCGCTGCTGGAGACGGCCGGTGGCGTGGCGCAGGGGATAGGGACACTTCCTAGACGCTTCCTAGAGACTTCCTAGAGACTTCCTAGGCACTTCCTAGAGACGGCCTAGAGACGGCCTAGAGACGGCCGGTGGCGCGGCACAGGGGGCAGGGGTGCAGGGGTGCAGGGTGCAGGGTGCAGGGGTGCAGGGGGGAGGCGGCAGGGGGCAGGGGTGTAGGGGTGTAGGGGTGCAGGGGTGTAGGGGTGTAGGGGAGGAGGGGGCACTGTTGAATGTTGGCTCTACTCATCAGATCTCTCCCGCTCGACTAGCGGTCTGATGGCCATCCCGGCTCTCGTCTTCACCGACATGGCCGAGAGCAAGCAGCCCTCGAGCCGGTCGAGGGATGGCGGGAAGAGGTCGAAGGCGAAGTGCGAGGGCGGCCCCTCGGCCCACTCGGTCCGCACCTTTGTCTGCTCGCCTTGGAGCGGAGACTCATCCATTAGTATTACCTCGCAGTCAGTGATCGGTCCGCACCTCTGCCTGCTCGCCTATGCCCAACGTGCCTCGCGCGCGTGTATCGCTTGGCGCGGCGCGCAGAGCGGCCGGCCCCTCCTCCCCGCTCGCCCGGAGAGAGGAGGCCTTCATATGGGCCGACGAGCAGCCCGTCGCGCTCCTGCCGGATGTAGGAGGAGCGAGCCACGTCAAGGTGTGAACACGGCAGTGTCTAGGAAGTGTCTAGGCAGTGTCTAGGAAGTGTCTAGGCAGTGTCTAGGAAGCGTCTAGGAAGTGTCTAGGAGGTGTCTCCTGCCGGATGTAGGAGGAGCCAGCGAGGTCTCGCAGCACGGGCACGCGCTCGCCGTCGCCCACCTTCCCCTTGAGCGCAGGGATGGTCTCGGTGATGGCGTACTGGTGCTCGATCACAAACGCGGGGTGCCTAGAACCTTCCTAGACACTTCCCAGACACTTCCCAGAGTACCGGTGCTCGACCACAGACGCGGGGTGCGTCTGCTCGAGGCCCAGCTGGCGCGAGAAGCGGCGCGACCAGAGCCCGGCGGCATTCACGACCGCGTCCGCCTCGAACACCGCGCCGGCGCCCGTACGCACCTGACGCGCCGCCGGGCGCGGGTCGGAGGAGGGCGGGCGCGAGGTGAGGCGCGGCGCGGGCGCGAGAGGCGGCGCGGGGTGCGGAGAGAGAAGAGGAGAAGGAGGGCGGAGGGCGCGGCGGCGCGCCTCAAACGTGCCGTCGCTCCGCCGCTCGATCGTCTCCACCTCTGCGTTGTGGACGAACTCCGCACCGTCAGCCTTTGCCAGGCCGGCGACGCAGGTGGTGAGGAGCGTCGGGTCGACATCGCCGTCCCGCGGCGTGAAGACGCCAGCATCGACGCCGGAGGTGTCGACGAGCGGGTGCAGAGCGGCAACCTCCTCGGGCGTGATTAGCGTCGTCGGCAGGCCGGGGTCGTCGTACAGCGCCGCCATCGCCACGTGCTGCTTGGCCTCTGTGAGCCGGTCCGGGTTGCCCTTTTCAATCAGGCGGATGGAGCCGGTGATGTGGAGGCCAATGTCGTGCGCCTCGTGCAGCGCGGTCATCTCGCGGAGCGCGCGGACGTGCACCTTTTTTATCTTTGGGGAGCCGCCGAAGCGGGTCACGAGGCCGGCCGC
>NW_005198487.1:0-1687 GCF_000372725.1 Emiliania huxleyi CCMP1516 | reverse complement strand
AAAACGTAGGGAGGAAACCACGGGCCGACGACTTGGGTAGACGGGTTTGACTACGCCGGAAGATTCGACGCCAACAGTGTTAGCGGGGAGAGCGGGTGCCAAGGCGGCCGGAAGCGATCGCGGCGGTTAGAGCGGCGCCAGTTCCAGATAGTTGGGGCGACGGCGAGGTACTGGGAGCTGACTGCAAGAACGGGGGTATCCCGGAAGGCGGCGGCGGCAAGGGCGGAGACGAGGGCGGAGGTTGCGAGGGCGGAGGGGCGGGCGGCGGCGGCGAGGGCGTCTGCAGCGGCGGCGGCGGGGAGGGAAGGTGCGTTGGCGGCGGTGGCGACGGCGGCGGTGAGGGCGGCGGCAGCTGCGGCGGCGTGGAGGGAGGGTGCGAGATCGGCTGTGGCGATGGTGGCCCTGGCGGCGGCGGCGTCTGGCTCGGCAGACTCGGTGGCGATGCGCAGGGCGTCGGCGGGCTTGGTTGTGGTGACGGGCAGAGCCTTGCCGTCATCGGTATCACATAGACATCGTATAGCACGTCGGACGGCCAGAAGTCGTGGCACGTTGCGGTGAGGCGGCACCATTGCTTCCCCTCGTGGTAGAGATTGTGCTTGCACGGATCCTCCGGCTCCCAGAACGAGAGGTAGTTGCAGGCGGGGTCGGTGTGGCACATGCGGTGACACTCTTCTCTGATCTCGTCGGAGGAGGCGCCGCTTACCCAGCCCCCGAATATCTCCTCGTCGTGGCAAAAGCGTTTGTCTGGGGTGGGCTCAAGCACGAGGCAAGGCTCCAGAGGCAGCGGCGGTGAGGGCGGCGGCAGTGGTGGTGGCGGCGGCGGGGTGGCGGGAGGCGAGGGCGAGAGCGGCGGCATGCCGGAAGGCGGCGGCGGCGAGGGTGGAGGCGAGGGCGGAGGCGAGGGCGGAGGCGAGGGCGGAGGCGAGGGCGGATGCGAGGGCGGCGGCGGCGAGGGCGAAGGGGCGGGCGGCGGCGACGAGGACGGCTGCAGCGGCGGCGGCGGGGAGGGAGGGTGCGAGGGCGGCGGTGGCGAGGGCGGCAGCAAGATCGGCGGCAGTGCAGGTGGTGGCGGCGGCGGCGGGGTGACGGGAGGCGAGGGCGAGAGCGGCGGCATGCCGGAAGGCGGCGGCGGCGAGGGCGGAGGCGAGGGCGGAGGCGAGGGCGGAGGTGGCGAGGGCGAAGGGGCGGGCGGCGGCGGCGAGGGCGTCTGCAGCGGCGGCGGCGGGGAGGGAAGGTGCGAGGGCGGCGGTGGCGAGGGCGGCGGTGAGGGCGGCGGCAGTGCAGGTGGCGGCGGCGGCGGGGGGGTGACGGGAGGCGAGGGCGAGAGCGGCGGCATGACGGAAGGCGGCGGAGGCGAGGGCGGAGGCGAGGGCGGAGGTAGCGAGGGCTGCGGCGCGGGCGGCGGCGGCGAGGGCGGCTGCAGCGGCGGCGGCGGGGAGGGAGGGTGCGAGGGCGGCGGTGGCGAGGGCGGCGGTGCGGGCGGCGGCAGTGCGGGTGGCGGCGGCGGCGGCGGGGTGACGGGAGGCGAGGGCGAGAGCGGCGGCATGCCGGAAGGCGGCGGCAACGAGGGCGGAGGCGAGGGCGGAGGCGAGGACGGCGGCGGCGCGGGCGGCGGCGGCGAGGGCGGAAGGGCGGGCGGCGGCTTCGAGGGCGGCTGCAGCGGCGGCGGCAGGGAGGGAGGGTGCGA
>NW_005198488.1:0-1687 GCF_000372725.1 Emiliania huxleyi CCMP1516 | reverse complement strand
GCGCCGGCTCGGAAGAGGGGCTGTCGGCGGCGCAGCAGAGCGGCTTGCCTCGGCGCTCGAGCCGCCGACAGCCCCACTCCTCGACGTGACGGCCGCTCCCGGAGCCAGCCGGTGCGCTCCCGACCCACGCCCCCTCTCGCACCCCTCCGACCCCCCCTGCGCGGCGCACCTATCCGCTGTGCGCCGGCTCGAGCGCCTATCGCCAAATCGCGACGTTTGAGCGCAGCGCACGCGTCCCACACGTCACGCGCGCGCAGGAGAGTTTGCGGCGGTGCTGTAGCGTGTACTCGCCGAGGGCATCGCGCCGAAAACCCCGCGCGTTCCGCCCCAGCAGAGGCTGCAGCCGATGCGACAAAAACACCACTGTAAAACGGTGAGTACTTGGGGTTGAGTGGGCTTGCTTGCTCCCTTAAGCCAGGGAGCAAAAATGCAAGAATTTATTTAGGTACTTCCAGCCTGCTGTGGGAACAGCTGACGCAGTCTCGCCGAGGCTCGCCCCAGCAGTCTCTCGGGTTGACTCGGCCAGACAAAAACCCCGAGAGGCGTGGGAGTACCTCGCCAGGTGCGACGGCGCCCCGCGCGGGCCGCGGCCTTTTCTTTTCTCCCAATTGACTTGCCTAAAACCCAATTGACTTCGAAAGGCGCGGGAACCAGCGCACCGGCGCTTCCAACTGGCAAACCAGCGCACCGGCGCTTCCAACTGGCACTGATGTCTCTTTCGAAGTGGAAAGCGCTACAAAACGCCACTGCCACACACGACATGAGACTCGTCTGCGATGACGGACTGCATGCTACAGGATGACAAGCTGGTGGTGCCGTCGGAGATGGTGGTGTTCGAATCGGTGGCCAGCTGGTGCGGGCAGCAGTCGTCAGCAGTCGACACCTCTGACGTCGTCCAGCTCCTCGCCTGCGTCCGCTACGCTTCGATGGAGACGGCTTTCCTCCGCGGGACCGTTGCAGTACACCCCCTACTTACTCGATGCGACGCAGCAGGCGAGCACGTGTCAGACGCGGTGCTGCATATTGCCGAGGAGGTGGACGCCGCCGCCGCGGTCAGCGTGGGCTCAAAGCGCCCGCGTGAGACGTCTATCCGTCCTTTGCCCTACAAGAAGCGTGCGAGGCTCACGGGCGACTTCTGCACGTCGTCGGCCTCGCGGCCGTCCGTCAGGCTCGCCATTGCCTCTTCGGACGGCGTGCGGCTAGACTTTGATGCGGCCGACGCCTCGCCGCGCGCTCCAGGCTACTTTTACTGGCTCGGCACCTGTGCAGGCACGCGTGAGTGGACGAACCCCGCTCAAGAAGGCGAGATGGAGGTCAAGCTGGCCAACGATTATGAAAAACGCACCTTCGTTGACGAGCACCTCGTCCTCCTCCCGTTTGACAACACTGATCCAGAACGCGACATATACGCGACCCTCACGTTGCGGGAGAAAGACCGGTATTACTGCCCTATCTCGCACCTACAGTTTCAGCTGCCGCACCGTTTGGTCTTCCCGGGATTCCCATTCTCGAATCTCAGTCGTATTGATGACCAAGGACCCTCATAGGCTACTAACTCGTGGGAATCCATAATTCCTTGGGAACTTGTTTGACGTCAATAGTACTGGTACTTGTGGGAAAAAGTCTTGTTGTTCAAGCTCTGATGCCCCCTTAAAGCATCTGACCCCTTTGTGATAAGGGTTTTTTC
>NW_005198489.1:0-1687 GCF_000372725.1 Emiliania huxleyi CCMP1516 | reverse complement strand
ACGCAGCGCGCTAGGATGAGGAAATTTGAAAAAGAAGAAAAAGAAATCGCGTAATGCGGAGCCTTTTATGTGTCGCTGCGAGTGTTTCCTGTTCTCGTGCTTAGGCGCGCACCGCGCGTCACCTATTGCAGCTGAGTGCTGAAGCCTGGCGAACTTCGATTGCATCACGGCCTTGTCAGGCCTCGCCCACGATGCCCGGTTCTCTGCGCCGTTTCCTCCTGCAGCTCTCTCTTGCCTGTGCATGTGGCACGTCCAACTACATATCGTCAGCGCTATCCTTATTTGGTACCTTCCAGAACAATGAGATCATGAGCCTACTGTCTTCGAACGCGGTGCCTAGCACGTGGCGCCGACTTCCCATCGTTGACGTTGGGACCAATGATGGAACCGACTTCACGATGCCAGGGTCAAAGGTGGGCCACCGCGTGTACAGCTTCGAGCCAAGCCCGATCGTGTACGCCCGCATGCTGCGAAACCTGCAGCAGAATGGAATCAGTGTGGCCAATGACAGCGTTGGCTTTCGGAGCGCCAAAGCGGGTACGGTTCTTCCAACGCACGCAGCGGTGTCAAATGTGACGGGATCAGCTCCGTTCTTGGTGGCCGAGCGAACTACTCTCGACCGTTCGGGCAAAGCCAGTTCGTTGAGCGCCGACGCCATTCCGCGAGGATCACGCATCCGGACTGTTACGGTGCCACTAGTGACGCTTGATAGAATGCTGGCTGAGGAAGACAAAGGCTTGTTCATCCTCAAGATTGATTCCCAGGGCCACGAGTACCACGTGCTACAGGGTTGCGTCCAATACATCCGAACGCATCCCGTCTACTACATCCTGCTTGAGTTCTATCCGAAGGGCTTACGAGCTGTCAACATCAAGCCTAGGAGCGGACGAGAAGTAGGACGGGAGGAGAGGGAGGAGGGGAGGAGAGGAGGAGGGGAGGGCCGGGCCTCTCGCGCGCACGCCTCGAGACGTCGCCACTCCCCCGCCGACAGGTCTCCGTCTCGATGACGATGAACGGCGCCGTCCTTCCGGCGCGCGGCGCTGTGTCGGTCCCCGCCGGGTGGCTGTCTAGCCCCGTGCGAGGCCTCTGTTTGGTGGTGGCCGCTGGTAGGTGCTGGCCATGTTTGTGGTTGCGGCGGAGGAGAGTGGCGTCAAGGCGGAGCAGCTCGCCGGCACGATCCAGAACGACGTGCTCAAGGAGTTCATGGTCCGCAACACGTACATCTACCCGCCCGAGCCATCGATGCGGGTGGTCGCAGACATCATGGCCTTCACGGCGCGCTGCTTGCGAGAGGAGGGGGGGGGGGGGGGGGGGCTCCCTCCCCCGCCCAGGGGCAGCAAATGCCCAAGCTCATTCGTTCATTCGGGAATTCGTTCATTAATCAGGGGCAGCACATGCCCAAGTTCAACTCGATTTCCGTCTCCGGGTACCACATGCAGGAGGGGGGGGCCCACCCCAAACTCGAGCTCCCCTTCCCGCTGGGGGGGGCCCCTTAAACCCCCGCAAAATCAAAGGACCCGCAGGCAAACAGACCCGGACACAAAAAGACCCGCCCACACCCCCACACACACACACACACACACACCCACACACTCACTCACTCACACGCACACAGACACACACACATACTCACACACACACACACGCTCTCATACACATAAACGCTCACCGGACCCCCACACCCCCA
>NW_005198490.1:0-1688 GCF_000372725.1 Emiliania huxleyi CCMP1516 | reverse complement strand
CGCGCATGCGGTCGTTGATGTGCGGCTGGCTCTGCATGTAGTTGGCTGGCGACTGCAGCCACGAGTCGCACTTGAGCAGCACTTCCGTCCCTTCCATCGCCGTGCAGCACGAGTGGCGGGCAAGGCGCCTCCCTCGCCCGGAGCGCTCCACCATGCGGCACAGTGACGACCAGGGCTTCATCTTGGGAGGGTAGGCGACAGAGAGCGCACGCACGTAGAGGGCGATGAGCGAGTGCGGCTCCTCAGTCGGAGTGCCGCCACGCACGTCGGCGGCTCGCTTGGCGCGCCGCTCGATTTCGGAACGTGCTGCCTTGCGGAGAGCGACGCAGGTGGCACAGAGGCGTGCCAGCATCACCATCGGCTGCACCACTCGGCTAGCAGTGACTCTCCACTCGTCTTCGTGGACGCTCGTTGGCACCGCCCGCAGCTCGCCACTCGCGCAGGCATGCACGACCACGGCATCGAGCAGCTCTTGCGGCAGAGATAGGAAGGCACTCGTGCGAGCCAGCTTCCGCTCGTGAAGAGTGGCCGTCGCAGGGTCGGGACCGGCCACACGCGATACCTTTGGCTGTCGAATTGTAGCGTGGCGGCCTTCATCCTTGTGCCGCTCCGGCGTGTGGCCGCGCACAGATTGGAGGACTCCTTCGTCGCCGAACACGGTTATTCGGCACGACTCCATTGCAGTCTGGGAGTACCCAGCTGTGCGTGCTGCTCCGAACGCGGCGCCGCTGGGATGTCCCAGCGTGGCGGTTGAAGCGCTGCAAGCCCGCGAACCCGAAAGAATTTTACCTCGCGCGTTCCACACTGGGCACGGGACTGGCGCGCACTGGCCCTAATAGCCCGAAAGAAGATTCGCCGACCTACTCCAAGCCGAAAAAGAAGAAATCACAGCACCGCTCTCGCTGTTTTTCTCAGCGCACGCGTTCACGAATCTGGTCGCCGCGAACGCGCAAAATGACGACAGTCTCCGTCGACCGCCGCGCCATGCTGGTTGCGGCTCTCCTCGCACTCATCACCACCGTAACGAGCCTCCCCGCCTCCGATGGCAGCATGCACGATACTAATGATGCTGTACATGGCCGAGGGCTCAGCGCTGCGCCTTGTCCCACCGCTCGCGTCGAGAGGTCACCGGACTACCGAACAAAGATCTGCGGCAGAAAAGGGTCATCGTGTCCGCCTGGTTTTGAAGCCGACCACCGAGTTGAGTGCCAAACATTTATCGAGATACTCGAGATGATGTTCAATGCTGGTACGATGGCCTGTCCGAAAAAAGCCGCGATGGATTCCTTCAATGAGCATATTACCAACTCGGTGACGAACCTCAAGGCGGTGCCGAAGACATCCACCCTTCTGGGAGGCGGGAACTCGCAATGGGGTAAGCGGGTTGCTGATATATCAAATACCCGAACTTGCTATCCCAAAAGCCGGCGGGGTACTACGCCGAGGCGCTGATCAAGCAGGCCGAATCAGCGGTCGAGCTGCTGGATGGCGATTCTTGTGCGAATGGTCCTCCGTGGTGTCGTGAAGTCCTCGAGAATGTGGCAGGCAGGGTTGGAAAGCAGCTGGCCTACATCTGCAATGGCATCTCAGGCGTCACGGGCTGCGACAAATTCCGCCGACTGCCGAAACTGTCGGCCCTGATGATGAAGCTCGACCCCAGCCTCGATCTGACCGCCAAACTGATCAAG
>NW_005198491.1:0-1688 GCF_000372725.1 Emiliania huxleyi CCMP1516 | reverse complement strand
CCGGGACCCCCACCGGTTTTTAATGGGCACTGGCGGCACCCCCAGTGGACGCGGGCTGTTCCCCCCCTTGAAAGCAGGGCCCCATAAGCTGGCCGTAGGGGATTTTTCTTAAGAGCCGCCCGGGAGCCGCGGGCCCCCGTTAAGCCGCGGCCAGCAGTAACCCGCGGCCGGCGTTAGCCAACCACTTCCGGAACCCGCCCCGCATGCTGTTTAGTCGCTAACCCTCCAAAGGGTGTGTTGAATTTGCCTGCCAGAAAAAAAATGAACAATTCGTTATCTGCGGCTCCAGTGCCGCGAAAGATTAAAATCCCTGTGTGGTGGCGGCGTGCCGTCCTTTGTCTGTTTTCTTTCTTTCTTTCTGCCGCGAAAGAGACGTAGAAGAAACTCTTTCGTTTTTTCGAGCCCTCCACCAATAGCGGAGGTCGCTGTCCCTAAAAAACGCCACACACGAGGCCGCAAAGAAAGTCCAAAGTGCGTCCTCAGCAGTCAGCACGAATAGCCTACCTGGGTTCGTTCCTACGAGGGTGCGCGCGCCACCGCGCAAAGCAAAGTGGCGCCACAGAGCAGATTGTGAATGAGCTTGCCTGCGGCGAGGCGCGAGGGCGGTCGAGTGCACGGAGCTAAGTGCCTCGGAAGGCCCCGGCACGGGGGGTCCCGGCCGACGTCATGATCGTCCGCCAAGGGTCCGGGGTCGCCTAGGCAAGTGGCCCAAATCCGATGAGTTTTCCAAGTGTGAACAGCTGTTGAGAGGTGTGAATTCATCCCAAACGGGGTGCGGGGCGGCCGCCCCGCAGAGAAAATTTTGCGTGCTGGGGCACTGAGATCGCAGTTTTATACTGTCCCGTTTTGCTGTTCACAGCTAGGGACGGCCTCTGCGGCGCACAGCTCGCAGACCTCGTTGAGCACGACGCCTTCATCCGCCTCTTCCTCGCCGTCCTCGCCTCTCTCCTCTTCCTGACGGCGCAGATGTTGCTGCTGCCGTACCGGTCGAGGGGGATGCAGCTACTTTCGAACATCTCGCAGCTGGTGGTGATCCTTGCCCTCCTCGGTGCAACCTACATGTACTTGCACCAGCGCCTCGGCGTCGCTGTCGCCAGCGGCGAGGACCTCAGCATGCGCGGCGCGAGAAATGACGTCGAGGACATCCTGGTCTTCGAGTCGCTCCACGGCATCGCAGTGCTCGTCACCGTCGCGGTCGCGCTGCTGATGGTTGGAACCTGCTTCTTCACCGTACGGAGCATCGTCGCGCATAGTAAGGACGACGTGCGGCTGCGATTCCGCGCCACGGACGCGCCGCCGGAGGTCTCGATCGTCGATGGCGTTCGGCACCACGTCTACTTGAGTCACGTGTGGGAGACTGCCCGGGAGCAGGCCGCCGCGATCAAGCGGTTGCTGCGGCGTATGCTGCCCGACGTGGTGGTGTTCCTCGACGCGGACGACCTCGAGGACAGCGAGGCGGTGGAGGGGCACGTCGACAGCTCGATGGTCCTCCTCCTCTTCCTCTCGAGGGGGTACTTCACCTCGCGCATCTCTCTGCGCGAGGCGAGGAGGGGCCAGGAGCGCAGCAAGCCCGTGATTCTCGTGCATGAGAGCGACGTGAGCGAGGGCGGCCTGCCGCTTGAAGCGCTGGTGGACGAGTGTCCAGGATCGCTACATCGGTACGTCTTTTGGGAGGACGGCGTGCCGCG
>NW_005198492.1:0-1688 GCF_000372725.1 Emiliania huxleyi CCMP1516 | reverse complement strand
TCTCGCTCTCGTCCTCGGTCGGGTGCGGCGAATCGTAAGTATGCGCGGGACTCCTCCTTGCTTTTCTACTGACCACTCCCGCCTATCAGCTATCTCGTTCCGTCCTAACCAGTTTGAGCACTTGAGCACTGGATATAGGGTGTCGATTCCGCATGGTACGGGACCCCTCGATCGTCTCGCCCTCCCTCGCTGGTGTGCTCATGGGGTCATAACAAACACGGTACTAACCAGTTTATTAATTATACCAGAGACTAAAACCAAAAGAGAGAAAAATCTCGCTCTCCCATCCTTAGGCTCTCCTCCGTCCCCGCTCTCGCGCGCGCGGCCTGTTGGGGGATCGGGATGCACCGAGCAGGCCAGCCCGTCACGCCGGCCACGCACGTCTCCCACGACGTGATCGGTCACGGCCATGGGAACCCCGGCAGTTTTAAAAGGAATTCACTGTTCACGCAAGAACACCGGAGCACGTCGGGGGGCCGGGCGGGTGTGAACAACGATCAACGTGAACATCCTTATTTCGAGATAGTAAAGTGTTTCCCGACACTGATTGATTGATTGATTGTCGGTCGGTCGCTCGCTCGCCCCTCGCCCGCCGCCGCCGCCGCCCGCGCCTGCCTGCCTCGCTCGGGCTCGGTCGCCGGCGTTTTTCGTCTCTACCTACTCCATCACGAAGAAGAGCTTCGCGTGCTTGTGTGTATCGCGCCGCAAGCCATCGCGCGTCCGTCGGATAAAAATACTAATTTGCCTAGAATTGGCGTCTAAACTTGATTTCCTAACGTCGAGACTTCGGAGACGCGGGTTTACGTTCGTTCTCTGCCAAAGCCGGCTGGCCGCCGCCTAGAAAGGCGTCGTGCGCATGCAGGCCTCGGCGGCTCCAATGGCGGAGACTCCCACGCGCCCGGCTGCGAGCGCGAGCACGATTACGCCCGAGAAGAAGCCCGCCCGCAATTCAAGTCCAAACCAATCCGAAGGCGGGGCGGGAAAGCACGACGGCGCACCGGCTACGGGTGGTCGGTGGGACCCAGCGCGCTACTCAAAGAAGGACGAGCCGAAGTGGACGATGCAGGAGGATCTGCTAATTCTCGACCTCGTCAGGCAGCACGGCAGGCGAGCGGACCCCCCCCCCCCCCCCTCGCGCCTCAAATGGGGTTTGCCACTGCAATTGAGTGAGCAAAGGAAGAGACCGCGCCCCATGAATTCATGGGGGCCGTTGGCGCACGGTGCCACGTGCGGCGAGATGGCAGCCGCCGCGGTCAATTTGTACATCGCGCCTCCATTTCCCCGTCCAGCCCGCGCGCTCCCTGAAAGCGCCAACCCGCGTAGGCGCTGGTGCAAGATTGCCGCGCTACTGCCGGGGCGGACGGACAATGGAGTCCGCAATCGGTGGAACCGGATGGAGACGGCGCAGGTGGAGAGCCCGTGTATGGTGTCCAGATATGAGCATTGTACGCCCCTCCCTCACCCCAGCCTCCCCACACCCTCGACCCGTCCTCTCCTCAAACCTTTGCTCCAGGCCGCACGCGCAAGCAAGCGCGGGCAGCAGTGTGGGTACCAGTGTGGTCGCTGCGGTCAGCCCAAGCGCGGCCACATTTGCGCGGCGCTCACCCAGGGCACGGCACCAGAAGGCACGCGCCGCGCGAGACGTAGCAGCAAGAATCGTGCACAACCGCTCCACCTCCTCGCCCCCC
>NW_005198493.1:0-1689 GCF_000372725.1 Emiliania huxleyi CCMP1516 | reverse complement strand
GCTTTCGACGCTTACGCCAATTTCGCTCAACCTGCGCGTGACCCCCAGAACTCGCGGACCCGAGGAGTCTCGAGCTTCAGCTGGCGAATCATGCCGCTCTCGGCACAGAAGCAGCGCGAGCGCCGCGCCGCGCAGCGCGCTGCCGAGGCTCAGGACGCGGCTCGCGGGCAGCGCAACCGCCCGGCGCCGAGCCGGTGCTAGGCCGCCTCCGCTGCGCCTGCTTCCTTGCGCGCCGCTGGACGTCGGCCGAGAAGACCGCTTCCCTCTGGGGACCCGACTCCGCGAAGATCGCGCGCGCGTCGTGAGTGGCGGCGCGCGCGCGATCTCCGTTCCCGGGCACGCCGGTCGCAGTGGCATGGGCTCCCAGGCTCAAAAGCGCTCCCGCCAACAGCGAGCGAGCGCCGCCGCTGCTCCTCCTCCCGCCGCCGCTCACCGAGACTCGGTGCCGCCGTTCTCGCCGCCGCCGCCGCCGCCGCCGCCGCCGCCGCCGCCGCCGCCGCCGCCTCGCGCCTCGCCTCCGTCACCGCCGCCCTCCATCTCGCAGCGGCGCGTCCCTCTCTGATATGGCGCGGGCGCCTCGCTCACCGGCGCCTCGCCGCCGCCCCCCCCCCTTCTCGCGCCGCTCCGCTCGTGGCCGCCGCCTCCCCTGTCAATCCCGCCGCCTCCCCTGTCATCCCGCCGCCCGCACCACCGCCGCCACCGCCTCGCGCCTCGCCGCCGCCGCCACCGACCGCCCTCCCGCCTGCGCCGCTGAGCGCGGTGCAGGGGGCGAGCCCCCGCTGCGCAGCCTCACCGCAGTGCACTGCGCTCTCCGCGCCCGCCTGACGATTAGTGAGGAGGTGTTGCACAGCATGGAGCTCGGCGGGCGTTTAGCGAGCCCCTCAGCTAGAGTGAAATGCTCCCGCGCGAGTATGTTTGCCGCAGGCTGGCCAGATCGGACGCGTGGAGGGAGTCTAGGATGGGGAGAGAGGGAGGGGTAGAGGATTGGTTGGTGAACAGTCTGTCTGTGTCTAGGTTAGAGAGCAAAAGGGATAGAGGGAAGAAGGGAGGGAGGGGCGTTTCGTTCTAAATTGATGAGAGGACTAGCACTTCACCGCCCGCACACTGCCGCCCATCCCTCCAAACGGGCTTCTTGGGTGGAAAGAGATGCCACCGGCGACTTGTCCGGTTACTCAAAACGCTCTGGTTTGTTCTCGCGCCGCGCCGCGTGCGTTTGCGCTAAGCGCACGTTTGTATATGCGCCTCTCCCTCGAGGTGCTGCCGACCAAGCTGCTGGGCAGCGGGACGAGCAGTCTGACGACGAGCCTGCTCGCGCTCGTGCCTCGAGGGACGCGCGTGTACCTACCTAGCCTCCCGGGCGATGCACCAGCGGCGATGGGCGCTGCTCTCGCTCACTTGCACGCCTCGGCGCCGCACGTCGAGCCTGTTCCACACATCGCGGCGTCGCGCGTGCCAAGCGAGGCCGAGCTGCTCCGCAGGCTCGACTCGTGGCAGGAGGCCTGCTCCAACCAGCTCTCCGAGGCGCATGGCAAGCGCTGCCCTCAGCCTGTCTGTGTGCGCGTTAGCCGCCGCTCTCGCCTTGCAGGTGCTCGTGGTGCGAGGCGACGAAGGCGCGCACGACACCGCCGCGCATGGGAATCCGGCCTCGCCCCGCCCCTCGGGCGGCCCGTTCGCGACGACGCTCGAACT
>NW_005198494.1:49968-55577 GCF_000372725.1 Emiliania huxleyi CCMP1516 | reverse complement strand
CGACGTCGGCGTGCGCACCAATCTTGCGGAGCAAGTCGACCGCTTTCTGGGTCTTGGCGGTCGACTCGACAGAGGCGTCGACGACAAGGGGGCACTCGGGCGTGTCCTCGACGCGGTGGCCGCGCGCCATCACGAGCGGCGTCACGCCCGACGCCGCGATCGCAGAGCACGCGGCGTACCGCTTCTGCGTCACGTTGATCTTCGCGTGCCACTTGCGCCACGTCTTGGTGGGCGCGAACATGCGACCGCCGCGGCACATGTTGCCGTACGCGCCCTGGCCCGAGCGGTGCGTGCCGCCGCCCTGCACGCGCGGGATGCGCGACACGGCGCGCCCGGTGCCCCACGAGGACGCCGCGCACGACTTGCCGGCGTACTTGTTGACGGAGTACGGCTGCCTCTTGTTCTTGGAGAGGGCGACCGTCACCTGGTGGACGACATCCGGCCGCACGGGGGCGAGGAAGACGCCGGGAAGCGCGACGCTCGAGCTGCCGGCCGCGCCGTCCGCGCCGTAAACAGTGACTGTGGGCCTCGAAGCCATTGTGCGCGAGGGTACGGGAACCAAGCAAAAAAATGGCGAAGCCCCTCGTCGTGTGAGAGTGCGTGTCGTGTAAGCCGAGAGAACAAGGGAACGGCAGGCGGCGGCGGCGCAGGACGAGGCGGAAGAGAATGACGCGACGGAGGAAGTGACAAGGGAGAGAACGACGAGAATGGGACGGCCGCGAGGTGGCATGAAGGTTGCAGCGAGAATCGGCGAGAGACTGCGAAAAGAGATAGGAAGAGGCAGACTCCCTAGGGTGGGCGACGGCTAGCGCATCACACTCCTCTCCTTAAAATCCCTGTGTGGTGGCGGCGTGCCGTTCTCCCATCCCTCCCTTGGGTTGTCTGCGGCCATGCTATCACGCCTTGCGACATCCTTTCGGCGCTGCTGACTGTGCCATGCTGCTCAATTGACCGCCTGCATAGCTCGCGGCCTTAGTCTTTGGCATTCAGTGACGACCTGATCGTACGGCCAGTAGGAAGGTGTCCTTCCAGCGCGTGCACGCTTCTGACGCAATGCGCGTCACAAACTGCCTCGGATTGGCTGCTGGCACTCTCGAGGCTATGCCTACACAGCCTCGCGCGCATGGGCAGTCAAGAGGGACCATGCACCTTCTCAGGACAGCGCCGGTGCCTCTCTCTTGGACCGGCAAACGTGGTGGTCTCGTGTCACCGATGTGGGACCAGTGCGGCATCGCGCCATCGACAGCTCTGAACTGCGCCTCACCACTGACCGGGAAGGCCGCCAAGTGGGTCAGCACCGGTCGCACATTGTGGCAGCAGTCAGCAGCGCATGTCTGATAGCTAGAGCAGCAGCGTCAGGGTCGCAGGGTCGGATCGTGTCAAGCCTCTCGCCCGGCCGGCCGTGTGCAGATACGTCGGCCTGTCTGCTGTCTGGAGTGATCTGTCGGCGGTCAGTACGACCGATCAGGTCGGAGTTTTCTGATGGTTGGAGGGTCTATCTGTATGTACTCCTCGAGATCTCTCCAAATCTGCCCTCTGATTAACCTAGCTTAATCGGGAAGTCGGTGCTAGTAGAGACTAGTAGAGCCGGAGCCCCGTTTCCGCACTGCTGCGCGGCGCACGGTGCCTCCGGGGGCCCCCGCCTCCCCCCAGAGGTGCGACCGCTAGACGGCGGTCTCCGCCGGCCCCAAGGCTGCCCAGCCCCAGTACCACACCGGCCACGTACACCGTGGCGCTGGAGTCGGTCAGTGAGGCACTAGACGGGCTACGGAACCATGCGCGCGCCGGCCGGACAGGCTGCGCGTAGGGGCCGCGCCGCCTCGATTTCGCACCTCCGCTCCGCGGCCGACTGAGGGGCCAGCTCGCCCGGCGACAAGCCCAGCCATCGCCCAGCGCCCCGTATCGACGGGGGCCACGCAAAAAACCCGCACCTACGACTAGGGTGAGTCCGTGAGGGCGTCGGTGTCGGCCGCGGGCGGGCTGCGAGGAGGGCGCGGGGGGGAGCATGGGAGATGCTCCACCGCTCGACGAAGACGCGCCCGACGAAGCCCTGCTTGCGGAGGATGGTCGATCCTCACCTACTAGCGTCGGGCGTGTGCGAAAAAGAGCGCAAATCGGAGCTCAACTCGCGCGCGGCTGGGAAAGGGGTGTGGCACCCCTCCGAAGGCGCCTCGCGAGGAGCTGCTGCTGCCTCCAAACGCGCTCGGGCAGCACGTCGGCGCGCCTGCGGGGTTGGGGAGGTGAAACTATGCTTGCTGGCACGCGCATCCCGCACCTCCCCCACGCCCGCGCGCACCATGCCGCCGTCCCACCTCACAGCCAAGCGCGATCGCCGTCGCACGCGGCGACGCCGAGCGGTGGCCTCGCAGACGACGAGCGCGATGAGGCCGCCGCGCCGCCGGGGTGGCCGGCGCGTGCCAGCCGCTGGCCCGTCCAGCGTGGCGGGGTCGGCTCGCCCATCCTGGCCCGCGCGCTAGCCGACGCGAGAAGATCGCGCGAGAAGGCAAAATGTGGCAAAATCGCCCTGTTTTCCCACCCTTCACGGCGACTTCACGTCGGAACGAGTCGGATCGACGACTCGCCGCCTGCACCAGCGTGTGCGCCTCGCAATTCTATACAGAATCGATACTTGGTACGTCCTCTCAATCGCTCGTGGAGAGGAGCTACGGCCATTCTCCACTTGTGTTTGACGACGTCAAACAGTGTTTGACGTCGTCAAACACGATCGAGTAACCGATAAGAGCCACATACATTACACTAAACATACATACACTGAGAAGACCAAGATCCTGCTACAGGGGGCAATTCTGCTGTGGAGAGCTACTGTAACCCATGCCTCGGGATTGGGGGCGCTTTTGGTCCAATTCTTTCACGAGGCGACCCCAGGCAACCGTGGATCTAGGTAAAGAAAGAAAGAAAGAAGACAGAGCCCCAAGGGAGGGATGGGAGGACGGCACGCCGCCACCACACAGGGATTTTAAGGAGCAGGTAAAGAAAGAAAGAAAGAAAACGGACAACCCAAGGGAGGGATGGGAGGACGGCACGCGGTAGGTTGCGGCCCGCGGAATTCTTTCCGACGGCCTGCTGGCCTTGCGCCGCCACGCCAGCCAAGGCGGCTCGAAGCCAACTTATGAAGGCAGTCCGCTCCGCCACCCGCTCGCGCAAGAAGTACGAGCACGTCGAGCTCACGCCGCTGCGAGACTCGGAGGTGGAGGACGAGCGCGAGTCGAGCGTGACGCAGCAGTGGCTCGAGTATGCGTGGCGAAAGTTGCTGGCTCTGCTGTGGATCCTCGTGGCGCTCGCGCTCGCCGTCTACCTGCAGCTGCCCGACATTGTCCTGACGGGTGCGACGCGCGACAAGCCTCACCGGCAGATGAATGGCTTCCTCTTCAACGTGGCGCTGGCCTGCTTCGGCGGATGGGGCTGCATCGCAGCGTACCTCATCGTCTGGGTCAAGTACGTCCAGAAGGACACACGCGAATGGGAGGAGGTATCGCCGCGAGCCATCCCGATCGCCACAATCCTGGCCGTCCTCTCGCTCTTCTCCTTTTGCGGCGCCTTTTGGCCCCTCTGGGGCTTCCTCTCCGTTCCCATCGTCTTCATGCTGTTCCTGGGCGTCCTAAACACCGCACACTTTGTGCCGATCTAGCACCTGGCCGCTCGAGGAGTCAGACCCAGCCCTTCATTTGAGCGAACGCCCCGGGCGCCGGTACTCTTTTGGTCGCCTCATCCTCGTCTCGCCTCGTCGTGCTGGCCCGCGGGACGCGGGGCGGGAGCGGGCCGCCAGCGGGGACCGCGGACCGGGCCGGCGGCGCGATTCTCAAAGCGCAGTTTTCAGCATATTCCCGAAATAGCAGCGAGAGAAGACCTACGCTCATACGAAAAGGAGCCGAACGAATGCATCTCGAGGTTGGTGGCCGGCTCTCTTGTAGAGAGGTATGCGTATCCATGGGAGCCGCTGGCAGTGGGTGCACCGCCACCGCCGCACCGGACCGAGCCGCCGGACCGCGCTCGGCGCTGCCCGCTGGGCGCGCCGCGCGGGAGCAGTGTGATCATGTGCATACACATCTCTCCCAGTCAAAACGCAGCCGGTCATGCAAAACGGGCCTTGAGTGTGACCGAAACGCGTACGCACCGGCACATTGTCGGCCGATGCGCGGCTCGCCGCCCACCCCACGCGGTCCCTAGGTGTTATGTAGCATAAACACGCCGTCCGTGCAGGGCTCCTAGGCCATCACTAGGTCAGCTCTACGCGGCTAGCGCCTTGCGACGCCGCTTTCCCGACGCAGCCTCCTCGCCGCTCGCACGTCCCTGGGAGGGCGCCCGCTGCCGCTTGGGCGTCGCCTTTGGCGGCTCCTTGCTCGGCGTTGCCCTCGGCGTTGCCTTGCTCGGCGTTGTCCCAGCTGCCCTCCTCCTCTCAGGCTTTGCGGACGCCGGGCTGCGCCTCTCGCCGACCTTCTTCCTCCCCGCGCCTTCGCCGAGACCAAGCAAGCGCGCCGCGACCCGGTGCACCGGCCTGCCGATCTCCGCGCCCTCCTCGCTCTGAAGCCGCCACTCGCCGAGGCTGCTCGCAACGACGCGGCAGGAATACGCCAACGAGTAGCATTGCTGCAGCCACTCGAGTGCGCGCGCCGGCTTCTCGAGCATCTCGGCGCGGCCGTTGGCCGTGCAGAAGAGCGCGGTGAGCTCACTCAGCTCCGAGGCCCCGGCGTGGTGCGCGGCAAAGCGCTCCAGCACCAGAAGAGGGTCGAGCAGCAACGCGGCCCGCTGGCACACAAACGAGCAGCGGCGCAGCCGCATCGTGAGCCCAGACGGGTCGAGGTCCCACTGCGAGACGAAGCGGAGCTCCGACTCCGAGCCCACCGCCTCGCCCGTCAACGCGCAGGCCTGCTGCCCGCGGCGGGCCCGCACGAGGACGTCGGCGAGCGCGGCGCGCTCCTCTGCGCCGTTCGCGCCGCAGAGCGCGGCGAGCGCGGTGCCGCGCTCGCGGTCGTCGTAGCCATCCGGAATGACGGAGGGGCACAGCGTCGGGCAGCGTGCCCGAAGCTCGGAGAGCATCGCGCGAAGCCCGGCGACGTGGTCCGCCATATGAGTGTGACCGGGCAGCGAAATGAAGAATTTAGACAAAACGAAATGAAGAAAAACATCAGAGTGCTCCCAAGAGGCGCTCGGACACACTTGAACGAAACGGATGCGCCTGGAAAAAATCGCCACGACAAGTCTGTGTCCTGTCCTTCGCCCACCTTCTATTTATTTATCTTGTGAGCCTGTTTGTGAGAGCCCAGCTTCGGCTGAGGGCTAACAAGCTGCCGAGCCCAAATCTCTGTGAGAGTCGTGATTTCTTCTGTTTGTGTCTGTGTGATAGATAGATAGATAGATAGGAAGGCGAAACACAGATCACAGTCCGACCAACGACTGGGACACCAACGCGGTATGATGGGTGGACGCGGGACACGCCTCCTGACACTCTTCATTCTCCCTCCTTCGTCTCCTTCCTGCCCGGAGACTTCCTTCCCGGCACCCTCCACTTCCCTTCGCTCGCTCCTCCTCTGTCCTACCCTCCCGCGTTCTTTTGTTCCTCTGTGACTCTTCTCCCGTCATATTCATCT
>NW_005198494.1:32871-49868 GCF_000372725.1 Emiliania huxleyi CCMP1516 | reverse complement strand
TGGGAAAAAAAGGGGAAAAAATTTAGAGAATTTGCAGGGGTCCCCCCCATTCCCGCTAGGTGTCCCAGTCCGAGCCTGGCTGTTCTTCACCTTGAACACTTGAGCACTTGATAGGGCCGATTCCGCATGGTACGGGACCCCTCGATCGTCTCGCCCTCCCTCACTGTTCTTCACCTTCCTACCTAACCTAACCTAGCGGACCGGTGTAAATGAACAAAGGGAACTGGGTTCCCGCTGCTCGCGCGCTCGTCGCGCTGCCCCTCCTGGTGACGAGCCTGCGCTGCATGCAGTTTGCTCCTCCCTTCCTGCGAGGACCTGGCCTCGATCGAACCTGCTCTTTCCCATCCGTTAGTTATCCGATGACAGGGATACCGCCTCGAGAACGAGATACCGCCACAACCTCCATCGACCCGATGGTAACCCGATATCGCAACCCGATAGTACTCGAGTATCAAAAAAAGGAGGCATGCCAACCCCTCCCTCCCTCCCCCCCACCCCCCTCCCTCCCTCCCACCCTTCCTACCCGATATCGCAATAATGCAACTCGAGTAAAACAGCGCGAGAATGAAACGTAATGAATTCGCCGACGCGACGTGCGAGCATGGAAGATGGCATCTGAGCCCTGGCCTCGACACCTCGACACCAAACCTCGACACCAACTCGACACCTCGACACCCCATGCCAACTCGACACCCTCGACACCCCTCGACACCCCTCGACACCATCTAGGCTGAAACCATGCTCGACTGTGTCAAGGTGCCAAACTCGACACCTACCTCGACACCCCTCGACACCCCTCGACACCGCTCGACACCGCTCGTACGACACCGCTCGACACCGCTCGAACCACCTCGACACCTCTGATGATCCTAAACACAGCAGAGACGTAGACCCATTTGGAGTCACAGAGTTAGAGATCATGGTTGCAGCAGCAATCAAACTTGGCTGGGTAAGTACTTTCATCCCTCAGTTGCAGCCTCTCAAGTTCTAGCCCTGGTTCTAGCATAGAACCAAGTTGCAGCTCAGTTGCATCCCTGTTGATGTAGCAAACATGGCAGTACTCAGGTAGCCCTCAGGTGCTGCACAGCACCTTGTACAGTGGCAATGAATCCTCACACCAGTGAGCTTGTGCCATGAGTGCAGACCTGTGGTCCACATGCGCTTTGTGCACTGGCGACGCTCGGCTGCAACGGCGACGCTGCAGCGGCGGCGACGCTGCTGCGATGGGGTACTGTAGCCCTTAGCTGCTGGACAGCACCTTGTGCAGTGGCAATGCCCACTGACTCATGGCACCAGCCTTGTGAAAGGAGCGCTGTGGTCAGTTGCGCTTTGTGCGCCGGTGGCGCTGCAGGGGCGACGACGCTGCAGCGGCGACGCTGCTGCGGTGCTGCGCCTGCACAGCACCTTTGTGCACAGTGGCAATGACTCCCGGCACTTGATGTCCTCAAATGTCCACAGATAGTATGTATGTAACTAGTGAGAGCATTTGGGTTTGGGGAGGGCGCGAGTCCGAGTGGGAGACTTTTCGGCGGGCGTAGTGACAGTTAGGTAGGAACGGACCACCAGCGGCGTAGGAGTCCTACACCAAAGGACCGCACATGCAAAGGACGGGATCCCGCTCGTCGCATCCTTCGCGGAGTCCGGAATGATACCGCACATGCTTACGACCGAACCCGCCTCCAGGCCGACTTTCACGCGGGTCATGGCCTCCCGCAAGCGCGCCCGCACCGCCGGCGAAGGCGAGGAGGAGGGCGATTCGGTGCCGGTCGCGGATGGCTTCGAAGCGCCCATCTTTGGCGCGCGCGTCGTCGGCCAGGTCACCACGCTGGCGCTCGAGGGCGAGGACGGCCCTCTGGCATCGCTGCAGCTGTTGGCCGTCGCAAGCGATCGCGCGGGCGGCTGGTACGTCACGACTAAGGAGGGCTCGCTGCTGCACGTGTCGGCGGCCGGGCGCGTGCGCACCGTCGCAACCTGCGAGGAATGCCGCGGTATTGTCCTCAGCCCCGACGGCAGCGTGCTGTTTTTGGCGGGTGGCCACAAGATCCGGCGGGTGGAGGTGGCGACTGGCGCTGTGACTACGCTCGCGGGCAGCGGCGAAGAAGGCGACGCGGACGGCGTGGGCGACGCGGCGCAGTTCAACGCCCTATACGGCGTCACCATCAGCCCCGACGGCAGCGCGCTGTTTGTGGCGGATGTGGCGGACTGGGGCAGCAACAAGATCCGGCGGGTGGAGGTGGCGACGGGCGCTGTGACTACGCTCGCGGGCAGCGGCGAAGAAGGCGACGCGGACGGCGTGGGCGATGCAGCGCAGTTCAACGACCCATACGGCGTCACCATCAGCCCCGACGGCAGCGCGCTGTTTGTGGCGGACTTCTGGAACCACAAGATCCGGCGCGTGGAGGTGGCGACGGGCGCGGTGACGACTGTCGCGGGCAGCGGCGAAGAAGGCGACGAGGATGGCGTGGGCGGCGCGGCGCAGTTCGAGCACCCAGCCACTGTTGCCGTCAGCCCCGACGGCGGCGCGCTGTTTTTGGCGGACTACGGCAACCACAAGATCCGGCGGGTGGAGGTGGCGACGGGCGCGGTGACGACTGTCGCAGGCAGCGGTACTGCTGGCAAAGCTGATGGCGTGGGCGACGCGGCGCAGTTCTCATGCCCAGTTGGCGTCGCCCTCAGCCCCGACGGCAGCACTCTTCTGGTCCGCACGCGAACGGCTCTCCGCCAGGTCTGCGTGTCTGCGCCTCCGCCTCCCTCCTTTGCACCGATTGTGGTGCCGCCCTCGACCCTCGTGGCAGACCTGAAGAAGATGCGGGGCGACGCCAGCCTCCCCGACGGCAAGGTCACTTTCCTGGTCGGAAGGGAGGAGCAGCGCATCGAGCACGTGAGCAAGAACCTGCTCTGCGTGCGGTCCGAGTACTATGGGAAGATGTTTGGCATCGGCATGAAGGAGCGCGACGCCGCCGAGATCACGGTGCCCAAGACGGACCTCGCCAGCTTCACCGCCTTCATCGACTACCTCTGCACCGACCAGCTCGACCTCGGCGAGGGGGGGGGCGAGCAGGCGCGGCGCGCGCTCGTGCTGCGGGAGCTGGCGCAGATGTACCAGGTGCCGCGCCTCGAGCTGCTCTGCGCGCAGGCGCTGCAGGAGAGCGTCGGGCCGGCGAGCGCCGTGCCGCTGCTCGAGGCGGCGCACACGACGGGCGACGGGCGGCTCCTCGCGCAGTGCCGCCGCTACGTGGCCGACCACGCCGCCGAGGTGCGGGCGAGCGGCGGCGTGGAGCAGCTGCGCGACCTGGGCGTGGCCAAGGGGCTGCTCGGCGACGCGCTCGACCAGGTGGCGGAGCTGAAGATGGGGGCGGCGCGCACGGCGGCGGGCCGGAGGGCGGCGCCCGCCTAGTGTCTGGTTTGCGCGATCATCGCCTTGAGGCAGCCTCGCCTCGCACTCCGGCCTTTTGTCGCTTGCGTGGGGTCGGGTCTCGGGTGGCGCGATTCCGATTCGCGATTGGCAAGGCCGTGTTCACATCGAATAAGTCATCGTGTGATCACATCGGACTTCCTAACGGCGGCAATTGATAGATAGAAGGCGAAGAACTCAGAAGCTGTGCGCAAAGTGCCAAATAAAACAAGACAACAACGGCCAAGACGATGGCGAGGACGGAGGAGACACGGGACGACGGCAGGCGAGACGAGGAGGACAGAGGCGAGGGCAGAGACAGCGCCCATAGTCTGAGGGTATCCTAAAAGTTCGGCCGATTTGGGTCAAAACGCTAAAAGCACGGCTAGCCGTAGATTTGGGGCAAAACGACAAAAGTGGGCCCGCCCGGGGCAAAATGGTAAAAGTCGCGCCGCCGCAGGCGCGCGAAAATTTTGGACATTCTACTCTCCGGCGAATGCCACTAGCCCCCCCAAGCCGGCAGATGGTACCTCGGCAGCTGCAACCAAGCCAGCGGGTGAAGTGTTGTGGGAGGATGCGTCCTTATGTGTCACAAACTTGTAGCGCTACATGTCTGGACACACACCGGCGGGCGCTTTCGAGGGGCGAGCGGCAGCATTTTTTTAGCCATAGTGTGCGGGAACTACTTTGCCGTTGCGGGACGATAGGGATAGCTAGTACTTGCTGCACCCGCGGCGCGCAGCGCCGAAGAAATTTTTGAAACATGCTAAAAGTTGGGCGCTCCGAGACGACCAAATTGGTAAAAGTCGCACTCTCCCCTGACCCGATCAAAAGCGTAAAAGCACCCGAGGCTCCAGAAACCTAACCCTCAGACTATGGACAGCGCCGCAGTCGACGGAGGCGACAACGATGGAGAAGGGGAGGGAACGAAAACGCGCACAGAGGATGAGGACATAAACTGGGACGACGCAGCGGGGGGGACGCGACGAGGGAGAGCCGCAGGAGCCCTCTGTGGAGCAGGCGCGCGAAAGCAGCGATGAGTGGCGCTTCGTCAGCCACCTGTGGGCGGCCACCGGGGTGACGGTCAAGCTCGCGACGGGGTGAATCTGGTGCGTCTAGTATCACTGGTGGGCAGGGTCTGCAGCAGCAGCGCTCAAAAAGAGGGAAAAAAAGCGGCTGCTACTTTGACTGTCGACTCTCTCGACGCACCGTGCTCGGCCCGGCCGGAAAGCTGGCTGGTGGTCGCGCGCAGCGCGTCGGCGGGCTCCGACTGGTTGGGCACCTCGGCTGGGTCCATCGGCAAGAGGCCCGCGCCGTCGGCCAGCCCCGCGAGCGCATGATGCCCCTCCGAGAGGCGCTGACGCCCCGCCGAGATCGCGCTGGTTTGCCACGAAAAGACGAGGCGTCCAGGGGGGGGGGTCAAGTATGTTACATCATACTGCTCTTAACGTTTGACAACCCTAACGGCACTCTGCGCACACCGCACAAAAACCCACTCCCACGACAGCCGCACCAGCTAGTACGGAGGCGGCGGACGGAACGGAATGCCTCCACCTTGCCAGTTACCGCGGGGCCCACCTCTGCCGCCCGGTCCGAAGCCCGCCCCTCCCCTCCCTTCTCCCCCGCCCATCCCAAATGCGCGGGCCTGCATCCTCGCCTCGGCCCGGTTGCGCGGGGGGGGCATGCCTACCGACGACAGGGCGGGAGGAGTGAGAGAGGCGAGACCGCTCGACGCTCGGAGGCTGCGCGGCTACAGCCCCACCTCCCATGCCGCCGCCCATCTGGCCCATCCCCATCATGCCGCCCATCGTCATGCCGCCGCCTGAACAGAGCCAGCCAGGCGTGAGGAGAGCGAGGGAAGAGCGCGAGAGTGATGAGAGGCGGCGCGCCCATGCCACCCATCGGGCGCATCCCGCCCAGGCCTCCCCCGTAGCGGCCGCCGCCGCCGCCGCCGCCGCCGCCGCCGTAGCCGCCGCCACCGCCGCCGCCGTAGCCTCCTCGGCCGTATCCTCCTCCGCCGAAGCTTTCGTCAGCCATGCCGACCGAGTGCGGCACGACCGAGGCGGCGATCGGGAACTCCAGCGGGCCAGTGTTGCGCACCTCGACCACGCTGCCGGAGCGGGGAGGAGGGCAGGCGTGAGGCGGGCGAGGCGCAGGCTGAGAGCACCGGTGGCGGCAGAGGCAGCGAGAGAGACACCTGCCATAGCCGGGCGTCTCGAGAATGTAAAAGATGGGCCGCTCGCGCCCGTCGTCCGTGTACAGCTCGATGCCCTGCCGGTTGGTGTTTGGGCCCTGCACGATCTCGATGGTCGCATTGACGGGAAGGCCGTCGCTCCGGAGCAGGACCTGCACGGCATCAACGTAAGGGCCGACAGGGTACGTCCTCAGAGAGCCGCCCTGCACGGTCGAGGCGGACTCGAGGCACTCGATCGACGGCTGCTCCGCCCCGCCTCCAAAGACGCCGACGTCCGACATTGGAAACTCGAGTGGGCCGGCATTGCGAACGGCAATCGCGTTGGACCTCGGGTGCCGCCCCCGCATCCCCACTGTGCCGCGAACGGGGCGGAGGTTGCCGTTCTCGCCATACACGCGCATGCGAAATGCCGTGTTGTCCGGCCCCGACCAGAGCTCGACATTTGCGTCCATCGGCCGTCCTTCCGTGCCGAGAAAGAAGCCGCCCTCCTCCGCCCACGGGTCGGGAGAGTGCCAGGTGCGCAGCGAGCCGCCCTGGAGCTGCATGGCTGCCGGCGAAGCGAGCCGCGCCGAGGAGGGGCCGGGCGCAAGCCAGGGAGCGCCGAGCAGCGATAGCAGCATCGTGGATGTGGTGCGGCGCTGTCTCTCTGTGCTTGAGCCGGCCTTGTGCTTGTGAGCCAGCCAATCCAGCGAATCCTGTCGCCTGCGTGTTGGAATCCGCGTTGTGGGTGAGCCATAGGAGGTATTTCTTCTCAATAACAAGCAACAAACAAACAACAAGGCTGTGAGAAGTTAGTTCTCGTCCTCCCGTGTTGTGAGAAAGTTCTCTCTCTCTCTCTCTCTCTCTCTCTCTCTCTCTCTCAACGCTCTCTCTCTCTCTCTCTCTCTCTCTCTCTCTCTCACACACACACACACACACTCTCACCCTCTCTCACGGGCCGCCGGGCCGGGTCAATCACCGGAGGTCAATCACCGGCGCGGCGCGCAAGCGCATCTCGTCCTGCACGGAGAGGAGGCACAGCCTCCACCCCTGCGCCGCGGTCGCCAGCCCGCTAACAAAGGCGCGCGCCGCCCGCTCCTGTCCCGCCTGCGCCCTGGAGACCGCCGCCGACTCGGGCCCTTGCTGCTGCGCGATCAGCAGCCGCTCGTGTCTCGCGCGCCGGCCCTCGGGCGCGCTGCCCCCCGCAAACGACTCTCGCCCGTAGCAGACCCACTCACGGCGCGGCGCGCGCGTGCTCGCGTTGAGCCGCTCGAGCATCGGGCGGAGGCGACGCATCCACCTGTGAGCGTAGAGGGGCCTGGTAAGGGGGGGGGGCGGGCGCTCCGCTACGTATCGCTCTCTGCGTGCTCCTCACGCGCACCGCTCGCGCTGCTGCCGCACCACCTCCTGCGCGTGCCTCCTGCGGTTGAGCTCCGCCTCGTGCGCCGCCATCGCCGCGAGTCGGGCAGGCTCGAGCTCGAGCTTGTGCACCGTCACCTAGACATTTCCTAGACACTTCCTAGACACTTCCTAGAAGGCTCGAGCTCGAGCTTGTGCACTGTCACCTACACGAAGGCTCCGGCGCGGCTCCGGCGCGGCTCCACTCATCGAGCCCTCGCGCGGGACGTCGCCTGCGTGGCCAGCTCGCGCACCGTCGGGCCCGCGTCGCCCACCTGTTCACGGCTCGACCCGTCACGACGCGGCCTTCGCAGCTGGCTCGTTCGGGCGCTAGCCCCCCCCCCCGGGACCATGTCGCTCAGCGCGACAAAGTCCACCGACAAGTTGAGGGCCTGCGAGGCCTCGAAGATGGCGTACCCCACCTGCGGGGCGCGCATGTCGCGTCGTCGCCCGCTCGGACGCGCCGACGCACAGGGTTGCGGTGTCGCACAGGCGTGTGTCGCGAGCGCGTACCGTCAGGTCCTCGGACTGGCACTCCCACGGCTACATCTCCCCACGTCTCCCCACATCTCGCGTACCGTCAGGTCCTGGCACTCCCACGGCTGCCAAATCGCCCCACATCTCCCCACATCTCCCCATATCTCGCGTACCGTCAGGTCCTCGAACTGGCACTCCCACGGCTCCCACCACGGCTTCGCCCACGGCAAGTGGTTGCGCTCGTCTGGGAAGCGCTCCCTGCGGCTGAGCGAGGCGCGGCGGACGAACTCGGCCGCGTGCGGCCCCGTGAAGGTTCGCGCCGCCAGCGGTCGCGAGAGCACCTGCAGGGCGCCCGTCGCAAAAACAAAGGGGCCGCGAGTGGACGCGTTGATCGGCTCGCCGGTCGAGACGCCGCGCACGTAGCAAAAGTGGTGGTTCTTGCAGACGTTGCACCCACCGCGGCTCAGAGCGCCGTTCGGCCCGCCCGACCATCCGCACGGCACGTTGTACTCTGGCAGGAACGACGCGTACTGCGGCCAGCCCACGTACAGCATCCGGCCAGATGCGACCAGCGAGCGTGCTCTCAGGATGTCGGCGAGGTTGCCATAGAGGTTGAGCGAGTCGTCGTCCGTCTTTGCGAGGAAGCTGGCCGCAGGAAAGGCGTGCACCGCGAGCGCCCACCACCCAAAGGACTTTTCGACACACGCAGCGCCCGTCTCGTCAGCTTTCCCCGTCACAATGATGTCGCCGTGCTGCAGAATCTCTTGCTGGATTTGAGATGTGTTCTTCATGATGCAGCCGACAACAAAGCGCTGGACAATCTGCGGTTCTTCGAAGCGCATGAGTGCAGCACGCAGGAACGTGCGCCGGAAGGGCAGCCCGGGGCTCGTGATCACACCAATCGCGAGCAGCAGTCTGCGGCCGTCCTGCACCCTCGGCAGCGTCGGACGCAGCTGGCAGGGAGGAACGCGTGGGAAAGAGGTGCCACGCATCTGTGCTCTTCGCGGCCGGAAAGCAGAGTCGGACATTGAGACGAACAACGCCGTGGGGCCAGAGTGTAGCCCGCCGCGTTGTCCCGCACGAAAAGAATTTGGCGCGGCCCCGAGATCGCCCGAGATAGCGCGAGATCGCCCGAGATCGCGCGGCGCGGCCCGGGGCGGGGTGGATGGGTTGGGAGCGAGGGGGCGGAAGTGTTCAGTGCGGTAGATGGCGAGCTCGAGGCGCGTGAGCCGGACCTGTGAGCCGGACCACCCCCTCTTGTTATCTGCGTTGTTGAGCCAGGACTCAACATACTCGGGCTTGCGAGTCCCAAACTGTCACTCCCCTTTCTCCCGGCCGGGGTGGGGCGCGCGCGGGGGCGGCGGGTGTGCGGCGGGTGTGAGGGATGTCTGTGAGCCCGAGAGCGATATGCCATGTCCGCCTTGCGTTGTTTCATAACATCGAAGGCTAAGCTCAAAAGAATTTTAGCATCTCGCACAACACTGGGGACTGGCGTGCACTGGCACTAACACAGGTACACCACGAAAAGAAACCTGTGAGGCGTTTTCTTTCCTAATTTTCTTCTCGGCTTTAAAATCCCTGTGAGCTGTGTGGTGGCGCTGGCGGCGTGCCGTCCTCCCATCCGCATCCAGTCCCTCCCTTGGGTTGTCTGTTTTCACTTCCTCTTTTTCTTCTCGGCTTTTCGAGGTCAGCGCAGCCCGTCATAAATCTACACCAACCGCAACCCGAACACCGCGTCACACACAAGACTGAAAAGAAGAGTCTCTCAGAACTGCCCCTTTGCAGCATTGGCTGGGAGCATGCGCGCGTGTTGGCGCCGGTTGCATCACGCGCGGCAAAGGCGCTCAGCGGAGAGCGGACGGATCGCACAGGCGCTCCCCGGCCTCGCCGCGAGTTGGCCTGGCAGATGGCTAAGACGACGACGAGAGGGCGAATCGCGCGTCTCGGCTAGCGTACTCTTGCTTCGACTTGACGTAGGAGCGCGGCCGTCCCGAGCAGCACGAGCGCACGAAGGCGAGCGCCTCGACCTCGTCGCGCACGATCGCCGTCGGCTGTGGTGGGAGGAAGACGCGCTGCAGCAGGCGGACGAGCTGCCGTGCGATGGGGTTGCGGACCAGCACGACGTGCGCCTGGACGTGCGTGTCCCACGCCTTGACGTGCTGCTCCACCCAGTCGTGCACGCGCCGCATCATCCCCTGCGACAGCCTCGGCCAGGTGATGCCACGCGGGTCCCACTCGACGGTGAAGGCGCGCCGCTGCCGCAGCACGCGCGTCATAAAGGCCTGCGCGTCCGCCACCGAGTCCTCGTCGAACCGGTGGCCGGCCGAGATCCGCAGGATCGGGTGCCGCAGCCCCTCAGGTCTCTCGAGCACGACCCGGCCGCCGTGCGCGAGGCTCTGAGGACCCAGGAGCACCTTGCCCCGAGAGGCCTGCTGCTCGCCGGTGCCACCCAGCGAGATGAGTTGCGACACCAGCTCCCAGGACGGGCGGGCGCACGGCGCCGCGACAGCAAAGAGGAAGAAGATGCCCGCCCAAGCGTAACGCCGTCTCCCGGCGTCAGAGTTACCCTGAGCCGCCTTGCGCGGCTGCGGCTGCAGCGGTGGCGCGCTGGTCTCGTCGAATGTCAGGCGGGAACGTCCGCCGGCGCCCATCGTCTCTCTCCTTGAGAAGAAGAGCGGCCGGCCGGCTTTTGAGAAGCGAATAGAGAGCGGCCCTAGAGCGACGAACCTGGACCGACACACTGTGAATATCCCCAGGGCCTCCAGGGCTCGCACCTCAACCTCTCACAGGCCAGCGCACAGCGCCATAGGAGGTATTTTCTTCTCAATAACAAGGCTGTGAACGGGAGCAGAATGTAGAGTTCGATCCTTAAGGAATACAATGTAGGACCAGGAAGACGCTGGGAACCAGGATGTAGGAAGACGTCTGATCAGAGCTCAGACGCCGTTCACACCGTCTCCCCAACTATCACACTCACACTGACAAGTTGGAAGCAATGAATCGCCTTATCTCTCACACTCCCCCATTGTCTGCAGAGACAACAAAGGTAAGGCGTTGCGCTGATCAGGGGCGCGAGCTAGTGAACGTGGCAAGGTGAGCTAGTGAACATGGCAGGTGACCTTCCGTCTCCCGCGCTGAAGGTAGTAGAGCCTATCGGAGCGGTCGACTGGATGTCAATTGATTGTGAACAGCATGGAAGAGGCCGATCTAGTAGATCAGCGGACGAGCTTGGCTCGGTGCTTGAGGAAGGTCGTCTTGTCGAGGGCCTTCGTCCAGATAAAAGTCAGTCCGGCCTTCAAGTGCTCCAAGGCCCAACTTCAGGCGGCGTGCCGTCCTCCCATCCCTCCCTTGGGTTGTCTGTTTTCTTTCTTTCTTTCTTTGCCCAACTTCAGAATCGTGCTTCAGGTAGGTTTGTGGCTGGGTTGGGTTGGGTTGTTGGAGGTGGGTTGGGAGACTTTAGGAACCAACTTTCTTGGGTTGGGTGAGTGAGAGAGTATTCTTGATACGAAACCACGACGACACACAGGTACACCACGGGAGCCGCCTAAGCGACTCCTGCGAGGGTGGCGAGGCACTTAGCTCCGTGCACCCGCCTACCCCCGCATATGAAAAGAATTTTACAAGCAAATCCCTCGCACGACACTAGGCACGGGACTGGCGCGCACTGGCACAAAACAAAACAGTGTTAGAGTTGTTGGTATTGCTAAAAATCTCTCTCTCTCTCACTGGCACTAACACAGGTACACCATGAAAAGAATTTAAACAAAACAACTCTCTCTCACAGCACACAGGCTCGACACAGGTGCGAACTGGCGCGTGCTAGTACTATCACCGGCATGAAAAGAATTTTACAAACAAACTCCCTCGTACGACACTAGGCACGGGCGGGACTGGCGCGCACTGGCACTAACTAACATGAAAAGAATTCAAAAGATAGAGTCAAGTGAGAGAGAACGACGAGAGTGGGACGACCGCGAGGTGGCATGCGTCGGGCCGAAGCCCGTCAGGCACTCTCTCCCTAACCCTAGCATTCTCCCGAACCCTAGTGTGTGTTGGTTGCCTCTGTCCGGCACCAACTTGATTCGTAGATGCGCGTCTCCCCCTCCCCCTATGTGCCGCCACCCCCCTCCCTCCAATCCGTAATTCCGTAAAATCGCGCGAAAAGCGCCCTAATCGAGCTGGAGAGCGGCCCCCAGCCGCGTGGGAGCGTGCCCCAGCTAGCAGGTGCTGGAGGGTCTGCTCAACGAGCTCGGGACAGCCGACCTCAGTACGCTCGAGCCCATGCTCAAGCACGATACAGGCGCAGTGCTCGACGCGATCCGAAGCACCACTGCAGCCGCAGAGGCTGGTGCGGCGGTTTATGCCAGCTCGGCCACGAGCAATGTTGTTGTGTGCCCAAGCAGCACTGCCACCGCTGGCGTAATCTCTGGTCAGCACAACGGCAGCATCTCCCGCACTCTCGTCAGCACAGACGCGCAAACCACGCTAAAGGGCTCGGACATCCATGCAGCCGCGAGTAGTGCGAGTGCTGAGGTGCTGCTCCGGCAGGAGTTGGAAGAGAAGTTGTGGTCACAGACCAAGGAGCTCGCTTCTGAGCAGCGCTCTGCGAGCGCTGTGAAGAAGGCGCTCGCATCGGCGCGGGCTGAGCTTGCTGCGGCACAAGAGCGTAGGCGTTCCGACCGCGACAACCTGAGGACAGCGCAGCAGGCTGCTAAACGTGACATCAAAACGGCCGAGCGGATGGCCGACGAGGTATCACACGCAGCTCGAGCTGATTTTGAGTGGCGTATCGGCGAGATGCGGGCCAAGATCCAGGCCGAGCTGCGCGAGCAGCTCGACGCGCTGCAGATTTCGATGGAGGCAGAGGCGAGGCGCGCTGATGCCGCAGAGGCGGAGAGGTCAAGGCTGTACGACAAGATGGAGGGGATTATATGCGCACGCGACAGAGGTTGATAGTCGCACTCGCAGGGGCGCAGCGCAAGCGCGAATATAGTGATTGTTAAGACGGATATACGTAGCGTTACAGTCGCACGTCGTCGCCCTCCCACTGTGTGCGCCGCCCGCGCGGACCCCGGAGAGCTGCTGCGCGTGCACAGACACTCAGACAGCGTTGCGCGAGCATTGGAGAGGCCAGCCTCCGGCTTCTCAGCGTGTCGCGAGTGCTGTGTCTCTGCCTGCCCGTTGTAGCTGGGTGCGGCGGGGGAGTCTCTCGTGGTTTTTTGTTACACGATTTACGGACTTACGGATTTACGGATCCACCCCCCTCCCTCCCCGTCCCGCGGTCCGGCCGTGAGACGCGCATCTACGAATCAAGTTGGTGCCGGTGTGCTTTCAGGAGAAACTTTCACACCTCGCCCCGTCGTGTCCAGGCCCCGCATTGTGTGATTGCGGCGGACCCGCGTCCACGACTACGTCGTCTCTAGAGAACGTATACAACCCCCTTCTGGTGTCAGCGGCCCTTAGAGCGACGAACCTCGAAAAAAGAAATTTGCGCTTGGCTGCCTGTTTCGCACCGCTCTCCCACGCGCCCGCGGGCGGACCCTCACCGCGCACAGCTCACTGCAGCCCCAGCCGGTACAAGGCGAGCACCATCGGGTTCGGGCGCTGCTCCTCGTTGTACTCGTCCTCAAAGCACTTCTCGGGCGGCGGGAGGAGGTCCGAGAAAGGCGGCTGCTGCAGGTTCCAGGAGCGATACTTGACGCCGACGGTCAACATCTCGGCGGAGTTGTCGCCCCGCGCGTAGTGTGAGAGGAGCAGGAGCCGCGCCCCGCTCTGCGCGATGTGCCTCAGTGCCCGGACCGCGTCTTCGGCGCTCATGTGGTTGAGGCATTGCCGGCATAGCAAAAGCTCGGCGGCCACGGGCAGCGGACTGGCCACCACGTCGTGCGCCCGGAAGGCGACCGCCGCGTAACGCGGGTCCGCCGACGCCGAGGCATAGGCGGCGGCCGCGATGTCGATGGCAGTGACGTGGAGAAGTGGGAACGAGGCGAGTTCTGGGCCCAGCCAGTTCAGATCGCCGCAGCCAACGTCGATCAGGCTCTTCACGCCATTCGAACGGACCACCTCCGCCACTGCACGGGCGGCGCCTTGGGCATTCGCTACACTGCTCCCAGGTCCCGACGCAGACTCGCCGGTGCCCCAGAGCCGCCGCTGGTATATTAGCGAGAATGCTGTCGCTCTGTCCTCAAGAACGCCCGTGGCGATACTCGAGCCGGACGTCTTCGCGCGGCACATCGCGAGGATCGCTTGCTGGTCCATATCGTTCCTCCAAGTGCGAGTGCGCTTCTTAGCAACTCGGCCCCGGTTGTGAGGCTGATGACCGCACTCCCAAGTGCCTGAAATGCAAGCTTAGCTCCCCGGCCCTGGGTGTGCGGGTGCTGACTGCAACAAAGTGCGTGGAAGCTGCGCCGCACTGCTATTCGCCAGGAAATCGAGGAAAAAGAAAAGGCGCGCGCCTTCTTCCTTTTTACTTTTTGATAACAAGGCACGAACTCTTTGGATATAAATCATCAATTCCCGTGCCTTCCTCAAGAAGGCAAGGGGAGTTGGGCGGCGTGGCGCGTGGGCGGCCGGGCTGCCGCCCCGTGCTGCGGGCCTCTTCAGCGCCGCGCGCGTCAGCGCTGCAGCATCTGCATGCACTGAGTCTGGCGGTGCGACGTGAGCGCCGGCGCGCGCCTCGCCTCGCGCCTCCGCGCGTCGCTGCGCTGCGTGGAGGCGAGTAGGTTGCCAGAGGGCGGCTGCGCCTCGAGCTGCAGCCGGCGCAGCTGGCGCCGCGCATCGTCCGAGTGGTTGGTGTACTCGAACGCCTGCGTCGCGTCGCGGCCGGCAGACGCGGCGAGCAGCTCCGGCCCTCCCGGGTGGTCTAAGAGCATGGGTGTCGCGTCGTGCCACGCCCCGTCGATCTGCGGCAAGGTCCCGGCGTGAGGCGGGAGCGACACCTCGACTCCGTGACACCGCTGTGTTCGTGGGTAGTTGGATGAGGGCGAGGCTCGGGGCGAGGGCTGGTGAGGTGCGAGCCTTGAGCAGGACACGCCCGGCAGTGCGATAGGCGCGCTCGGCCCAGTCGCCGCAAAACTCAAAGTAGTGCTCTCGCCACCGCTCGCCGTGGCGCGGCGCGGCCGCGGCCAGTCCGAGGAGCGAGCAGAGCGGCGCGAAGGAGCGGCAGAAGAGCGGCTCCCAGAGCGCGTCGGCAGCGGAGGCGTGGAAGAGCGTGCGGCAGGCCTGCGCAGCGTTTGTGATATCGCGGGCGCCGAGGTGGAGGAGGATGTGGTCGAGGGCGTCCGATGGCAGATTAATGAGGCCGCAAGCCGCATCGGGGTCATCCGGCAGCCGGATGCCTGTGCTGCTCGGTGATGTCGCCGCTTGATGAGGTTCCGTCTCGGGCGGTGGGCCTGCGCTGAGCACGAGCGCGAAAGTGGACGCGAGCTCGTTGGCGGAGCCGAAGTACTGATCGACCAGGTCGCGCCAAGTAGAAGAAGAAGGAGAAGACAAAAGAACAGGGGAAGCCTCGCTCATTCCCTTGGCGCGCACTGGATGGGGTTGATTGAAACGAGAATTCTTGATAAATGAAAAACCCCGTGAAGCGCCCAGACCGGAAACTCGAGCGAGCCCAAGCAGCGCCGGGACGCTCCTCTCCACCGTGATGCTCCTCGCCATCAGAGATCAGTTTGTTTGTTTTCGCCATCATCGTCACCACGACGTGGCTGCGGACGGGCGTCGCCCACGACATCGTGCGCCCGCTCTCCAACGTCGCCGAGATCCCTGCCTCGCCTGCCAGGAGCGGCGTCGAGCTCATCGCTGGGCAGGTGCGCGGGTAGAGCTCTCCACCATACTCTGCCGCGATCCCGGCGCGCGCGCTAGACGCCGACTCGGAGGCCGCACCGGTCAGGCGCGCAGCCGGAGAGAGAGGGACGCCGTCTTTCACAGCCTTAAATACGTTCACAGACCTTGTTATTGAGAAAGAAATACGTCCTATGGCGCTTTGCGCTGGTCTATGAGAGGTTGAGGTGCGAGCCCTGGAGGCCCTGGGGATGGGGGGAGACTACCCGCGGGCCTACAAGGCCCGCGCGCAGGGGGGTGGGACATTGAGATTGAAGGCGGAGGTGGAGGGGGGGGGCGGCAGGTGCTTGGCGGGTGCGGCAGAGCGGAGACCCAGAGCAGCGGCAGCCGCGAGCGGGTTGGATCCTTCGGTGACTGCCGCGGCCTGCAGCCGCGCCGTTTGCAGAGAGCGCTGACGCCGTCCATCCGTCCGCCCGCCACAGGGCTTCCGCCCGTGTCGCCTCTGATGCCGATGGCCACGGCGAGCGTCCTGCCCCTCACCACGTACGGATACGCCGCGGTGATCGGAATCTCATGCGGATCGTGGCTCACCTTCTTCTGGCTCGGTGCAAAGGGGATGCAGGTGATGTTTGGCGACGACGATGTCGAGGGCTCGCCGCGCTGGCGGCGCGCGAGCAGATTCGCAGCCCGCGCTCGCGCCGCCGCCCCGCTCACCAGGGCCGCCGCCGCCACGCAGGTGCGCGTTTGGCACGCTCAACCAGCTGTGCCTGCTCCCCGCCATCTTCCTGGTCGCGTGGCTGAGCGCGGGCCGCTCGATGGGCGGGTGGGAGCGCGTCCGGCTGCACGAGCAGCTCCGCGCCGCGGTGCGCGCGGCGCAGGGCGCGGCGGAGGAGGCGAGGGAGCGTCTCGAGCGGCTCGCGGCGCAGAGCGACGCCGCCGCGCTCAAGCTGCGTCTGGAGCGGATGGCGGCCGAGTCGTGCGGCGCGGCCGAGCGGATAGCGCACGGTGGGCGCGAGACGGCGGAGCGGCTGGTGGCGGAGGGGCGGCACTTAGCCCTCGAGGGGCGCGAAAAGGCGGAGCGCTTCGTCGCAGAGGGGCGCGCCTCGGGGGGGAGGCTGGCGGCGGAGGGGTCGCGGCTGGCGGCGGAGGTGCGGGACCAGGGCCTCGACGCGGCCGAGCGGCTCGCGGCCAGCGTAGGCGCGCACTTGGCGGCGGCGGGGTTCAGCGCGGCGGAGCGGGCGGAGTTCAAGGCGGCCGAGGCGGAGGGCGGCGTGGGCTCGCCCCTCAAGCGGCCGGTGCTGACGGCGGTGTCGGAGGTGTCCTTCTGCACCGTCTTCGCCGCCTTTATGATTTGCGACCTCCTCTTCGTGCCCGCCTCCGCCCTGCTCGTCGCGCACCACGCCGCCTGCCTCGTCTGCCACTTTTGGGCTATCTTCACACGACCACGCGGCGCGCTCCTTCCGTCCCCGCCCCCGCTCCCCCCGAGCCCCCCCCCGCTCCCCCCGACCCGCCCACTCGCACCCACCCTCCTCTCTCTCGGGCCGCGCCTCCCCCCTCGTCTCGCAGGCTCTCCTTTGCATTCTGTTTCATCACCGGTAGATGACTTCTGAGCGAATGACTCACTCCTCTCGCAGGCTTCCCGCTCTACTTTGCGGGCGTCGTTCTTCTCGAGCTCGGCTCCGGCTGCTGCAACTGGCGCGCCGCCGGCCGAGAGGAGGGGCGGGCCGGCGAGGCGTCCGCCAGAGCGAGCCGCCCCCCCCCCCCCCCCCCCGAGCG
>NW_005198494.1:19431-31850 GCF_000372725.1 Emiliania huxleyi CCMP1516 | reverse complement strand
TCTCTCTCTCTCTCTCTCTCTCTCCCTCTCTCTCTCTCTCCTCTCTCTCTCTCTCCTCTTCTCTCTCTCGTTTGTGTCCGCGACTGTCGACTGAGGATGTGTGCGTGTGTCGTGTGTTCCGAACGGCATCGCGGTCCGTGGCGGGCGCTCTGGTGAAAACGGATTCTTTATAACAACGTGTCCACCGTGAGGTGATCCGAGGAGAGGGCGGCTGCCGTTCCGGCTTCCGCCCAAGCAACCCGCACACGACGAGAAGGATGGCCACGAAGCTGGACGGGACGGCCGGGAGCGCGGGACGATCACGATTCACGTACGGCGTGAGGAGGGCCATGGCGGACTCGCGCCGCTCGCGAGGGGAGAAGACCGCGGCGAGCGAGACATGCGGCACGGCGCGCAGTCGCCACGTGCAGAGCGCGGCCGGCAGCCAGGTGGTGCAAGCGGCCACGACGACGAGGAGAGCGTCCAGAGCTGCGAGGAGCGCCTGATGTGGGGCGAGGTGCGCTTGTCCACACGCCAGTGTGGGGCAAGGGGCCGCCTCTCCCTCGCATCTCTCGCGCCTCGGGCACGCGGCTCCAGCCATGCGCCCGCGACCCGACGGCGTTGATGATGAGCTCTGTGGAGAGGTCGACAAAGTAGAGGGAGAAGACCGCGGCGAAGAAGGGGAGCGGCGCCGTCTGGACGAGGGCAAGGGGGGCAGGGCAAGTAAACTTCTCCACCAGGGCGCCAGGCCATCCCTCGCGACTCTCTCCACGCGTCGCAAGACAGGAGCCCCACGGCCTTCAACGCGCAGGGGTCCCATTGCGCGTGGGTGAGCGCACCTGGGCAGGGTCCCATTGCTCATCTCGGGCACCGGCGACGCGTCGGCGAGGCTGACGCTTGCAGACGCGCGGCTCGCTGGAACCTGCAGCTTGCCCAGCGGGGTGCGCAGTAGGTGCGAGTCGCCAGAGCGCACCCGCCAGCCGAAGCGATCGAGCTCCACCAAGGACACGGAGGCGGCGCAGCTGGCAGTGGCGGGCGGCGGCATACGGTGTCCGGCTGGATTGAGCCACTCCTCGAGCAGCACCCCCTCTCCACCATTGGTAAAGGGCCAGTCGCCGTCTTAGCGCGCCTGCCGCGCAGAGACGAAGAGAGAGAGCGCCAGCGCGCGCAGAAACTCGTCGGACGAGACGCGGTCCTTTGCCTGCCCAGGACGAGGAGCGGCTCGCCAACCACCTCCGCGCCCCAGCCACGCGGAGCGACCGAAAGATGGCCGTCGGTGGCGGCCGGGCCGCTGCGCTCGAGCCGCGCCGCCGCAGCCTTCCACTCGGGCTCCACCCCTGCTCCGGCGGCGTCCACCCCTGAACCGGCATATCGACGCACAGCAACCTGCACATGCGTGGCGACGGAGGGAGAGGACGGTGAAGAATAGGTCGAAAGAACAGGCGCGGTGGAGCGCCTGGGCTTCTGGGCACTGCGGGCCGAGCTCTACACCTCTCGCCCTCCGCCGACGTATCGAGCAGCCACCTGAGCTCGGTCGGCTGCACCTGAGAGGGCCCGGCCCATGGCCCGGCCACAAGCCGACCATCGAGAGCTGCTCGTCTTTCACGCGCACGTCGAGGAGGCCGGCGAGGCACTCGCACCGCACGTCGGCCGCACGCGTCAGATTCGGCACGCGCAGCTCGAAGCGCAGCGCAGATCCGCGCAGTGACCAGCGGCCCCATCCAGCCTCAGCTGCATAAACGGCGGCGATGGCGCGCCGACGGCGGAGGAGGAGACGGCGAGGGTGGACCGAAGGGCGAAGCGTTCTGCTGGGAGGCCCGGGAGCGCCCTCCTCGGCGAGGACCGAGGAGCCACGCGCCGAGAAAAAGTCGCCATGGACAAGCAGTATGCCTGCCAGCCAGAGAGTCGTGGCGGATGCCCAACCACCGAATCGCGAGGAAGAAGGCGGGCGAGCAGAACGGAAGGAGGTCCAGGGAGAGCAGCGCGCCAGGAGGCGCCACCGCCAGCAGCGCGAAGAGCAGCGAGCCAGTCCAGTAGAGTGCGAGGCTGCGTGTTCTCCGCGGATGGCGAGTCGGGCGCCGGGACGGCGAGCGCCGGCGGGTCGGTCTGGACTATCTTGAAGTAATCGGCGCGGCTGCGTGGCAAATCTTCATTCATCGATCGAATCTAAATAATGTGTATTTCACACCGCGCACGCCATAGCGGGACCTGTTCCTTTTTACCCCCATCTCACAGAGAGGTTCCGTTTTTATTTTTATCTTACTTACCTCCGGCCTCGCTGCTAGAGGCTAGTCTGCTTCCGAGTCTTCCTCGCTGTACACGAGAGCGAGATGGCCGCAGTTGGGCATGCTGATCTTCATGCCGCCCTCTGGCGGGAGCACGCCAAGCCTCCATGCGAAGGCATTCCGGCCCCCAACCTCCTCTGCCGGGCGGCGCGGCTGCCCGCTAGCCTCGACGCACGGCTCGTGGTTGACGAGGGCGTTGACGGTGCCGTAGTGGGATACGGTCGCCACAAAGGTGTGGCCCTGGCCGTGCAGCCACGCCTTGAAGTCGGCGATGCGGCCGCCGTCGGCGCAGTGGGCCTGCCAGCTACGCGCGCGCGCGCCGGTGGCGCTGCCGTTTGCCTGCCACTCATCCCACTCGTGGCGCCACTGCGCGCACGCCTCGTTCGACAAGGCCGATAGGACCACGCTCGCATTGGGCAGGGCGCGGATCGCGGGGTCAGAGCGCAGCGCGGCCAGCGGCCTCCCAGCGTCCTGCGCCAGGTTTGGGAAAAACTCGCGCAGCTCGGGGCGGACGACGAGCGGGACACCCGCCGCGAGGTCGTCCGCGAAGATATACGCGGCGGTCTGCAGAGCGCGGGTCAGTGGCGACGACACGATGAGGGACGGTCGCCTGCGCCAGACGCCCAGATCGGCGCGACGCGCCTGCGCCTGCGCGATGCCCGTGGCCGTGAGCCGCGCGTCTGCATAGTCCGCGTCGGCCTCGTGCCGCTGTCGCTCGGTGCACAGCCCGTCGCCGCGATCCCCGTCCGCCTCCGAGGCGACCTGACCGGCGGCATTCGCCGCCGACTCTCCGTGTCGGAAGTGCCAGACGAGCTTCTCGCCTGCACGCAGCTCCACCCTGTCCATGCACGCGTTGACGTCGGGCACCGGCGCCCGCGCCACAAGCCGCCGCGTGGCCACCGACGCGCGCTGATGGAGCTCTGCCAACGCGCAGTAACCCGCCTGGTAGCTCGGGAGGTGGCGGAGGCCAGACGAGTCGAGCGTGTCGAGGAGCCGCCGGATGAACCCGGCGGGCAGCGCGCTGAGGTGCGCAAAGTCTGGAGGCAAGTCGCCGGTCAGCAGGAAGGTGAGCATGCGCTTTGTGATCTGGTGCGCGCCGTCGGGGCTGGCGGCGATGTCGCAACACAGCTTGGTCGCGTCCGGGTAGAGCGCGTGCGCCAGCGCGTACTCAGTCTTCGGGTCGCTCTCCGGGGAGAGGGCGATGAAGTACCAGAAGCCGAGTCGTCGCTCGTCGATGTGCTTGGAGAGGGCCTCTCGGAGCTGCTGCTCATGCAGCCCCGTCGAGATTATGTCGTCGACGACAAGCACTGCATCGCTCTCTCCGAGGACTTCCGGCTCCAGCACGCGCACCGATCGAGTCGCCATCTCAGCCTCCCGCTCCGCCATGCTCAGATTGCAATAGTTGAGGCTGCGGAGAGACTGATCTTTGGGCAAGCTCACGCTGACGTGCACACGCCGGTAGCGCCCACCGGTGCGGCGCACGAGCTCGTCTACCACCAGGTTTGCGCAATTGGGAACGAGGCCGCACGAAGAGCCCGCGATGCAAATACGAGCTCCGGCAGGAGCCAGCGCTGACAGGCGCTGTTCGAGGACGTCAACCCACTGCTTGATCGACGGGGTATGCCCGTACTTCATTCGAGAGAAGAGGCTGAGCTGCGCTGTCCCCTTGACTTCGTCAAAGTTGTTAACGTGAAGCCAAGCCCACCTGCGTTGTAATGCGGCCAACGTGCGCCGCCGCCACATGAGCACAACGCACATGCCGGCACAAACGCTCAGCGTTGCAAACGAGACCCACGTGCCGCAGCGAATGCTCAGCAGGGCGCCGCGGCCTCCGCTGAGCCACTGACTGAGGTCGAACCGGCCGTGATCCGTGTCGCCCGCGATGGGGCCGCTGGTGGTTGCAGCCGCCGGCGCGCCGCGCTCGTGGGCGAAGGGCAGCACGGCCGCCGTCAGGACGGCGTCCTCCGCCGCGTTCTCCTGCGACAGGTCCGCGCAAGCCATGCGCTCCGAGCGTAGCGGGCCCTGCTGCGTCACCGTCACTAAAGTGCTGATCTTGTCGACGATGGCGCGCACGAAGCCGCGCGCGCCGGTCTGGTGCAGCTTCTCGCCCTGCGCGATCTCGATTGTCGGCCGTGAATGCCCCAATGTCTCGCCGCCGTCGGCACCGCAGGTGCCTGAGGCGTCCCAGGACTCGCTGGTCGCGCACGCGCACTCGTTCATGACGCACTTCTCACTCTTGGCCACCTCCGCGCACGCGTCCTCGCCAAGCGACGCAGAGGCGCTCGGCGCGTGATGTGCGCTCGATCCTGCCGCGCCGGCGCCGGCGAGTTCGACACTCACCATCTTCTCCGCATAGTCGCCGCCGCCGCGGCAGCCGTCAAAGGCGGAACAGGTCTTGCGCGGCCCGCCGAGGCTGCCGCGGTTGTCGATCTTGCGCTGGACGTCGGTCGGGACGCCCAGCATGTTGCGGCTGGCGCCGCCCGCTTGGCGCTGGGAGGTGCCCCCAGCCGTCTCAAACCCAGGCGGAGCCGAGCGCGCCGCTTCCGTCGAGTGCCCGTCGATGCTGGCGTGCACGACCGAGTCCGAGCCGAGGGCGTCGCCCTCGATGAGAGGGGGGCCGCAAGCAGCTAGCCCTGCAAGGACGCCGAGCAGAAGCAGGCGCATCGAAAGGCGCATCGAAAGGGGGAGCGTGCCTCGCCGGCCGGAGACACAGGCAGCCAAATCGCCGGGCTTTCTTTTCAACAACCGACGTGGCGGCAGCGAACATCGGCAAAGGGCATGTGCGCCTCGTTGGCGACTTGAAACTTACGAGCTCGCTTGCGTGCAAGGGTGGCGATCGGCTCGGCTGGAAGGGGGCTTTTGTCGCCTTCGGCAACACCGAGCGGGCGCTGCTCGACTTAGTGTTAGGGCATGCTGCTTGGCCGCGGCCGGAGGGGGGGGGGGGGGAAAGGGGGGGGGGGGGGGCCCAAAAATCCAAAAGCGGAAGCCGCCGCCCCCAAAAAAAAAAAGGGGGAAAATGAGGGGAAAGCGAAACCGGGGCCCCCTTGGAAGGCCCCCTACAAAAAAGGGGACAACCGGTTCGCGCGGGAGAAGAATTGCGACCTGCGTTTGCTCGACTTCGAGACGTTCGGCGGCTTCGGGGACGGCGTCCGCAAAATTCTTCGGCAGGCGGCGGACCAGCTGAGTAACAAACTTTCGCACGCTCAGCACCTCGATGAGGTCACATGGACCACCAAGAACTGGCACGGGCTGCAGATGCAGCGCTTGTCTGTCCTGTGTCTGTCGTTCTCCACACCGCCGTGGCGTGGCAGACGGTGAACGAGCTAGCGTGCGGGGACAGCGGCATTGTGCACGGTGCTAAGTGCATTGCCGTTCTTAACGGAGTCGCTTAGGCGGAGCGATTCTAAGATCAGGCCTGCCACTGGGCGAAAATCGGCCGTCCCTCAGTGCTTCCAGCCTGCCCGCTTCAGTTTCCTCAATTGGCTCGAATTTTGCTTGTAGAAAAAAGAATAGCGCCGATCGCGGGCCGCCGGAGCGGGCATTTCGAAGTGGTCAGCGGGCATTTCGAAGTGGTGCGGCGGCAGGCTGCCACCGCTGCCCGGGCGCCCCGAGCGGCGGCGGAGGGCCGCCCAGGCCACCACCAGTGCCCCTCCCACCGGCAGCGCGGCGGCAGCGGCGCCGACCGCCCCTCCATCAGCGGTGGCGCGACGGCTGTCGTCGGGGCGCCGGCAGGTGCCGCGCGCAGAGGGTGCCACCGGACCGGCCGACGCGCGCCCGGCGGAGCCTTCGTCGTGCATGGCGGGCCGAGCACCCCCGCGTCGCTTCTCGGCGCATTGGAGAGCAGAGGAAGCTGCTGGCGTCGCCGCTGGGATCGGCGGCGGCGCCAGCAGCGTTCTCGGATCTGAAGCCGACTTTGAGCGCCGATCGATCGATCTGAGGGCTGGCCGATGGGTGGCGCTGGGACATCGCCGCCGCCGCGGAGGCCGGCGGCGACCAGAGGAGCGGTTGGGGCGCGTGGCGCATATGTTACCTGCCAAGTGAGCATTCAAGTGTGCTTCGAGATTTATTCGAGATTTGTAACTTAGATTTTCGTTTCCAGCGGGGAGGTGGCAGACCTGATCTTAGAATCGCTCGGCGGCTCCGGTGGTGTGCCGGTGATAGTACTAGCACGCGCCAGTTCGCACCTGTGTCGAGCCTGTCTGCTGTGAGAGAGAGTTCTTTTGTTTAAATTCTTTTTCATGAGCGTCATCTTAGTGAAAAGGCCGACTTCGCGGTTTGAGCGCCCAGCGCAGACCGACCGACCGCAGGGGGGGTCCGGTCGGCGGCCGCGGAAGACCGCAGATCGGAGGGGGGGTCCGGTCGGTCGGAGCGCAGACCGAGGGGGGGTCGGTCGGTCGGGTTGGCTCGAGGGTCACACCGCACATGCTCGCCGCAGCTGTGAATAAATTAGCATCTCTATTAGTATCTCTAAAACTGAGAAGCACCCGGATCGATTGCCATTCGCTGTCGCTTGAGCGACTCGGAAGCCGATGAGCCCGGTGACGGCGGCGGCGATGTGTCGATCAAGCGGTCTGGCAAGTCATCGTAGTCATTGGAAGGGACGATGCGCGCGCGTACCTTTGAGAACTGGAGCGCTGCCAGAGCTTGTACAAAGCGACGGCAAGCAGGATCAGGCCTGCGACTGCGTGGATGCTCCACATATCTCATATGTGTGTGAGTGGAGTCGGGCTCGCTCGGGCCTCGGCGAAGAAGTCTCCTTGGCGCTTGGCTGCGTAACTAGTTTTCATAGTGTTAGTGAAACCCGGCATTTTCGAAGCGCACATGGCGGTTCGCGAGAAGGAGGGAGAGCGTTTGATTGAGGGGGCTCACGGCAAGGACACCGACCGAGGGGGGGGTCGGTCCGTCGTCACACCTCCCGCCGCCGAGAGAGCGACCGACCGGAGGGGGGGTCCGGTCCACCTCGGGGGCAGACCACCGACCGGCGGGGGGGTCCCCACGAAGTAGGGTGGGTGGGTAGTTGAGCTTAGCCTTCGATGATATGAAACAAACGCAAGGCGGACATGGCATATCGCTCTCGGGCCCACAGACATCCCGCACACCCGCCGCCCCCCGCGCGCGCCCCTGCAGAATTTATGGCAGTTCTGGTAAGTTTCCAAGTATTGTGAAATTCTTCCCAGACGTCTCCCCCAGCACAAAACGCATCGCCCTCGGCGGCGGCGCATCACCCTCGCCACCGCCACCACATCGCCATCACCTGGCGTCGGGCCGCGCGCCCATCGCACTCGGGTTCATCGACGGGTACAGCGACGCGCCGCCGGCCGCTCCAAAGACGGCAACCTCGCCCGGCGGGGGCACCGGCGCGCCGTAGGCCTGGCTCACGTACTTCCGCGCGTCGGCGTTGTCGGCCGCCTGCTGCGACTTTGCCCACCAGAGCTTCAGCCTCGCCCCCTTGATCGCCGCCTCCTCTGCCGACTTGCGCAGCGTGTACTCGATCAGCGCGCATGTCGCGGGGGAAGGTGACTGCACCAAAACCCGCGAAGAATTGAGAAGGGAACTTGAGATTGGCCTGCGCCGCATTTAGTTATGGTGTCCAGTGGTCGAATTGTGTCGGCGGGCCGAGTGTCGTTTCGCCTCTGTCGCTGGTCCGGGGATCTGGTCAGCGTGGTTGTGGGAGAGCCCCGCAATCGGCCTGCGCGGCGCGCGCGGGTCCATAGCTATGAATGAAACTACCCCTACAGCGAGTTCGCACGGAGCGAGCCCGTGGGTGGAACCCTACCCTCCAGTGGAGAGAGCAGCGTCCCTTCCAGTGGACGCGCCTCCTCCTGTTGGCCCCTTGCGAGAGGAGTCCTGGAGAAGCGCACCGCCATCGGAGGACGGTGTGATCAGCGACACAATCTCCGGGTCCGACGACCCGGACTGGCTCGAGCCGCACCCCCGAAGAGTCCGCTCTGAAGGTTGCAGAGCGGAGTCTTGTTAGGCAAACGCTGCTCTGTGTTGTGTAGAGTGGGGTTTGAGCTTGACGAACGCTGCTCTAGTACCTGCGAGCGGGGTTACTGAGATATAACGCCTCTCTGAGAGCCGAGAGCGGCGTTGCGCGTTTTACTTTTGGCCCTCAGCCCGCACTGATAGCGGTGGCTGCACGCTGACAGCGGTGGCCGCACGCTGACAGCGGTGGCCGCACGCTGACAGCGGTGGCCGCACGCTGACACGCCGACATGAGCGGCACACACACAACGCTCACGCATACTGGACCTCCACTTGGCTGGCATGATCACGATCCTCCCTTCGGGATGATGATTGCTCTCAGCTCCGTCACCATCGCGGCGATGTTATTCATGACGATCCTGGCGCTCGCTGTCGTGTGCCGCTGCGACCGCCGCCGTCATCGTACTGCCGTGGCCGTGGCTGTGCCTGTGATCGAGGTGGTAGGACGCGAGGCGCAGCCTGGCGAGCCGCTCCCTCTTGCTGGAGACAGCGACGAGCGCGCCGCGCTGGTGGGGCCCGCTCCTCCATCCGCGGCTGATTCGTGAGCAGTGGATGCACGGCTGGGGCTGCACTCTCGAGCTGTGGCAGGCACTCGGCTTCCTTTCGAGCCTGCGTGGCCGCGCGTGCATCGCCGTTTTCGACATGCGAGGCTCTGGCCGCTCGTCGTGCGGCCGCGCACTGTGGCGGACTAATGGGCTGGGAGAGGACGCGCTGGTGACGACCCTCGTCGGCATCAGCCAGTTTGTGCCGCCGCGCCAAATAAAGAGCGCGCGGTGGCAGCGCGGGCCCAGTGCGCGCACACGATCTGTCTTGCCGGTCCACTTACAACATACATGTTACATGTAAAACTTCGATAGTATCTATCAACGAAACACCAAGGAAGAGCGACAATGAGCGGGACAGGACAAAAATCAAGCTAGCCATGAACGCCGCGACACACGGCGCGGTCCGGCGCGGCGGCGGGGCGCGGCGCGGCCGCGGCGGCGGCGCGGGCGGCGCACACTCCGCGCGTACGACGACGTCACAGAGAACGCCAAAACGGCGCATAGACCATCAAATTTGACTCACCACCCTCGCATCGGCAGTTGGTCCAGTGTCTGGGATGATAGTACAGATGGTGTCGTTAGTTGCCAAATGCCAGCGTCGTGCCCAGCGCGCTGCGCGGCTGGGTGTGCGGATGTAGCTACCACCCCGCGCCGTCATGACTGGCAGCGCCGACCTGCTCGTCGCGGGGCTCGTCGCCAAAGAGAGAGAGTCTACCGCTGGACGCCGAGTCACTTGTCGACTGGCGCGATATTCGGACCACAGCGCCGCGGCAAAAGGCCTAAGTCGCAGGTGCGGACAGGTCAACCAAGAGCCAGTGAGAAAGTGCATGGGCCGGCCGCGTGCAAGCCTGGAGCGCCGCGTCCGCCGCGGGCCCGACGCCCGGAGACGAGCTCCTGCACGGCGCGCTACAGCGCATCCGCTCGAACGCCGTCGAGCGGCAGTCCGGGCTACAGAAGGCACGGTCCCGGTAGAAAAAGACCGGCAGGCCGCAGGCGCTGCAGTCAGAGCCACACCTGCGTTCGAGGGCGTACAGCCGTGCTGTCGCCGCGGTGGGGCACGACAGGATCACCTAGATCCCGAGGAGAGGCCAGGCGAGGGGTGGAAGGGACGGAGGGACAGCGGCACACAGCGGCACAGGTGCGCGCACTCGCAGCAGGCCATGGAGTAGTCCAGGGAGGGGAGGGAGGCGGAGCTGTCGGACTCGCTGTCGTTGCCGCTCCGTGGCGCTAGGCTCCGCTGTTGCAGGTCCGAAGTCATCTACTGGCCGCGAGGCGCGTGCGAGCTGCGTCTTGCGGTGAGTGGACTGAACGCACGTACTAGGGATCCAAAGCCCCGACTGTTCCTCTGATTATTTGCGGTGAATTCGAAGGATCGCATCCGCATCGAAGTAAAAGATGCGATTCGCTGTCTCTTTCACCGAAAGGGTCGGCGAGATTCCTCTCTTGGAAGGCGGCGAACCGTGCTGCAGAACAAGCTGACGCGGGCCCAACGGACGGACCCATCACTGAGCCGACGATGCTACGGGTAGCCCCAGGGTGGCGCCCACCCCCATACCCTCGGGCACTTGCCTGCGCCCTCGCGCGCTAGCCCACGCCCTGCCCCGCAAGAAGATCTCACTCCATCCCGGCCTGTGGCACACCTCGGCATCCCCTTGCACGGAATTTCAAAACGCCCAGGTTCCCTGCTCAGATCGGCGAAGCGCCACACAGTGCCACGCAGTGCCGCGTAGTGCGGCGCGCGCGGTCAGCCACCCGTTCTAGGGTGGGCGTCGTGGAGCGAGCGCAAGCCAGAGGGCGCGGGCGAGCGCAAGCCAGAGGGCGCGGAGCGTGCGCGGGCGTGCGCGGCATGCGCGGCCAGGGCGCAGGCAAGTGCCCGAGGGTATTGGGGTGGGCGGCGCCCTGGGGCTACCCGTAGCATCGTCGGCTCAGTGATGGGTATGTACAAAGAGAGAGCATTTGGGTTTGGGGAGGGCGCGAGTGGGAGACTTTTCGGCGGGCGAAATGCGGCGGTTCGGATGCGTCCTCTGTTCTTCCCTCCTCGTCGCCCTCGTCAGCTCCGACCTCCGCCCCCAGCGTCTCGTCGCCCTCGTCACCTCCTGCCTCGCCGCCCGCGCTGCCTCCTGCGTCGCCGCCCGCGTCGCCTCCCGCCTCGCCGCCCTATTTGCCACCGGCCTCACCGCCCTCTTTACCTCCCGCCTCGCCGCCCTCCTCGTCGCCCTCGTCAGCTCCGACCTCCGCCCCCAGCGTCTCGTCGCCCTCGTCAGCTCCGACCTCCGCCCCCAGCGTCTCGTCGCCCTCGTCACCTCCTGCCTCGCCGCCCGCGCTGCCTCCTGCGTCGCCGCCCGCGTCGCCTCCCGCCTCGCCGCCCTATTTGCCACCGGCCTCACCGCCCTCTTTACCTCCCGCCTCGCCGCCCTCCTCGTCGCCCTCGTCAGCTCCGACCTCCGCCCCCAGCGTCTCGTCGCCCTCGTCAGCTCCGACCTCCGCCCCCAGCGTTTTCCCTGTTCTTCCCTCCTCGTCGCCCTCGTCAGCTCCGACCTCCGCCCCCAGCGTCTCGTCGCCCTCGTCAGCTCCGACCTCCGCCCCCAGCGTCTCGTCGCCCTCGTCACCTCCTGCCTCGCCGCCCGCGCTGCCTCCTGCGTCGCCGCCCGCGTCGCCTCCCGCCTCGCCGCCCTATTTGCCACCGGCCTCACCGCCCTCTTTACCTCCCGCCTCGCCGCCCTCCTCGTCGCCCTCGTCAGCTCCGACCTCCGCCCCCAGCGTCTCGTCGCCCTCGTCAGCTCCGACCTCCGCCCCCAGCGTCTCGTCGCCCTCGTCACCTCCCGCCTCGCCACCCTCGTCGCCGCCCGCCTCGCCGCCGTCTTTACCTCCCGCCTCGCCACCCTCGTCGCCGCCCGCCTCGCCGCCCTCGCCGCCGCCGCCGTCGCTGTCGCCCTCACCGCCCCCAATTCCCTCCACGCCGCCGCCAGCCCCGCCCCCTCCCACGCCGCCGCCTCCGGCACCGCCGCCGCCTGCCCCTCCGCCGCCCTCGCCGCCACCGCCGTCGCTGTCGCCCTCACCGCCCCCAATTCCTCCGCCCTCCACGCCGCCGCCAGCCCCGCCCCCTCCCACGCCGCCGCCTCCGGCACCGCCGCCGCCCGCCCCTCCGCCGCCCTCGCCTCCGCCTCCGTCGCTGTCGCCCTCGCCGCCGCCTCCCTCGCCTCCGCCCTCGCCGCCGCCCTCGCCGCCGCCTCCGGCGCCGCCGCCGCCAGCCCCTCCGCCGCCCTCGCCTCCGCCTCCGTCGCTGTCGCCCTCGCCGCCGCCTCCCTCGCCTCCGCCCTCGCCGCCGCCCTCGCCGCCGCCTCCGGCGCCGCCCACGCCGCCGCCGCCCACGCCGCCGCCACCAAAATGTGCAGAAGGGGCCATGTGCCCTGCGGAGGGAAACTGCATGAATGACTGCGCAATTGAGAGCTATGGCAAGACATGCTGCACAGCCTACACCGGCTCTTCCACGTGCATATACACAACCCTGCTGGGCCACCAATGCAACTACGTTGCGCCGCCGCCGCCACCGCCCGTGCCGCCGCCGCCCGTGCCGCCGCCGCCCGTGCCGCCACCGCCCGTGCCGCCGCCCCCCACGCCGCCG
>NW_005198494.1:10604-18881 GCF_000372725.1 Emiliania huxleyi CCMP1516 | reverse complement strand
CTGGAGGTTTTGCCGACCCGTTGTACTCACAACCCCCTTGGTAATTTAGGGGACCAGACAGGGGATCTGATCAACCCCAATGGGTTCGGGGACGTGGAAGGCTATATGATTGAAGGCTCCTATCATCGTTATATGACTGCAAGAAACCCGTGCTTTGCAGCTCAAATTCCCGGCTACGACAGGTCCACCGATCAGGCTTACTCGTCTGTCTCGGCTGGCGGGAGTGGAATGCGTACAGACTGCTCTCTGGGAAATGATGCGGTATGCGGTGGCAATTTCTGGGAGGGGGGCAGCTTTCAGCTGTTGGTGTGGTACGTGAGTGGCGATTCTTGGCCGACGAAACAAGTGCAAAACTATATCAAGTTGACTGGTGATTACCCGTATGTGAACACAGAGGGTTGGTCGATCGGCTGGAGGTACTATGGGGACACAGAGTGGCCGACCTTTGCGGACGACCCGAACCGCCGGTGGCTGATGTGCGTCAAAGAAAGGGGGTAGGGCGCCGGCTCTTTGCACGCCCCCCGGATCCAGAAGCCTGTGTGCACGCGCTGGGGGGGGGGGGCGGGGGCAGGGCTGGTACCGGTGATTTGTGGATCGAAATAGCGGTGATAAAGTGTCCAACTTTTTGCAGTGACACGAGGCACCAGGAGCTCGTCGCAGCGCGACGCCCATTCGTCGGCTCCGCCCGACTCAACTCAACTCGACTCAACTCTTCTTCCGCGCCGAGCGGCCGACGCTTCGCCGACGGACGGCCGACGACGCCGGGTGCTCCGGTGTTTGCGCACGCTCGCGAGGCTTTGGCGGCCGAGCCGCGCGGCCGGCCACAGCATTTTTCACAACAGGCTGGCCTGCGGCGCGCACGCCCGCCCATTTTGCGCGCACGCGCCGCGCGGCGGCTTCCCCCTTCCCCTCCCCCAGCTGTCTGCGCGCGACACGCGGGCCGTGCTCCGCATCGCGCGTCGCGCCACGCGCTCCGTGCGACGCGCCGCGCGCCCTCGGCATGGGTGTTGGCTCTCCTCCTGCCCCGCACATGCGCGGCACGCGCACTCTCCCAACCCCCCCTTTTGTTGATAAACCGCGGAACCCCCCCCCCCCAACCTCTTGTTGACCCCACCGTCGTCGCCGCAGGCGTGCGGGACGCGCTGCTCGGCGAGCGTCGCGTGCTGCGTCGAGCGAGGCGGAGGCGAAGGCGGAGGACGCAGTGCGACGCCGGCGACGGTGCGCGCTTCACTGGTTGCAGGCGAGCTCGACGAGCCGCGCGCGCTTGCGCTGGGTCGCATCCTCGGCCGCGTGGGCTGCGCCGGTCCGCGTGGGCACCTCGGCCGCCGCCGTCGCCGTCGCCATCGCCGCCGCAACGTCGTCTTCGGAGCCGACGGCGCGCGCCCTCTTGCTGCCTCGGCACTCCGGCGGCAGCGGGGAGTCGCGCGTCGCACATCTCGTCGCAAGGCGCGAAGTGCGCGAGGCGCGCTGCATGGTGCCGAAGACGTCGCGGCGCAGGCCTCCCGGGCGGCAGCCGCACGGCTCGACGGCGGCGCGACCCCGCGCTCTCTTGGCGCCCGCGTGGACGATGGGTGCGGCGCGTCGTCGCGCGCTGTCGCGCCGCCAGGCGGCTGCGGCGCGCTTCAACGCCTCCGACGGCGCCGCGTGCAGCAGGGCCGCCCGCACGCTGGCGCGCTCGGCGCGGCCCAGCTGTCGCCACCACTGCTGGATCTTCGACGCGGCGCAGCGCTTCCGCTCTTGGTGCACCTTCGAGAGCGCGCTCTCCGTGAAGCCGTGCGCGCAGCGCGCTCTGCCCTCGGCGTCGATCCAGACCTCGTGCTCCTTGGGCTTGCCGGGCACCTTCACCGCGAGGACGTTCATCGGCTGGAGCCGCTTGGGCGTGCCGTCGCGCCAGAGGACGCTCGCGTACGGGGGCACGGCGACGCCCTCCGGCAGCGAAGGCTTCGCCTTGAGGTCGGTGTACAGGCCCTTGGCGTCGCACTGGCACGCGACCCACGACGGCTTGGCGCGCGGGCGGGCGGCGCACCGCCAGTGGTGCATCTGCGTCATGGAATGGCCGCACGGGCAGAGCTTGACGCGCTTAACGACGTCGAGCCACACGGGCTTCCCCGCCTTGGTGTCGGGCATGCGGAAGCCGAGGACGCCGGAGGGCAGCACGCGGAAGCGCGCGTCGACAGCCGACGCCTCGCGGGAGGCTGCGGTGGCTGCGGTGGCTGCAAAGGCCGCGACGCTGGGCGGCGGCGGCCTCTGACGCTCCGCGTCCTCGCCGACCATGGCGGCTGCGATCCTCTCTCGCCGCCCAAGCTCTCGACGCGGATGCCACGTTTAGCGCACGTGCGCCCTGCGAGCCACGACCCCCACGTTCAAAAGAGCGGCGCGACTGCGGGCGCGCGTTCAATCCGCTCGGCTCGACGCTCTCGTTGTCGTGAAGCCGCCTGCACGCATCGACACGTCGCACAACGGCGGCACCGGCTGCGTCCGCTGCAACTTGTGGTGCCGAGCGTCGCATGCGAAAGCCAGCGAGAAGATCGGCATCGTCGGCCTCAACAGGAAATCTGCCGACGACTCAGCTGCGGTGCCCGACTACATCGTGGCGGCCGAGAAGCTCGCTGAGAATATCCAGAGCGAACACGCTCGCTGCATCGAGGCGGTGTTGGCTGCGCAGTCAGCTGTGGAGCAGCCGTCTGCTGCCGGCTCTTCTACTGGCGTCGATCCGACTATCCTCGAGGCCAGATGATGCAGCTCGAGTCGGCCAAGGCGCGCGCAAAGGAAGCGAACGCGGCCGCGCTTATCGCGCAGCGGGCGCACGAGGCTGCAGAGGAGGAGGTGGAGAGGCTGCGCAGCGTGCTCGAGCCGAAGAGGCAGCGCACGGAGGCGACCGTCGACGAGGATGGGCCAGTGCATGGGCGGGCCGGGAGCATGGCGCGGGCGAGTGGGACCTCGCCGACCACCGGCGCGAGATGACGCGCGTGCGTAACCGGCGCGAGGTCAAGATCGGCTCGGCGGCGGCCGCGCCCGAGCCGCGCACGGGCGAGCATGGCTACCTCCTCCACCCTCGGCACGGGCTGCTCGGTGGGCTCTGCTACTGGGCGCGGGGCGTGAAAGCATACGCGACACGCATGATCGTCGGGCTCATCAAGAAGGTACAGTACAGATCCAAGGGATTGAAATCGGGTTCTGGAGGGTAGGTAGCTAATTTCTAAAAGGAGAGGTGAAATCCACCGCATTCCTGCCCCCACCCAGTTCCCAGAATCCGGCCCGGACGCGACACGACCACCAAATATGGTCGCTGCCGCGCCTCGTTCGAATGGTCCTCCACGCCGCGCCGGTCGTCACCGCTGGCTTGCGGGCTGCTGTGACGACCTCGCGCGCTGCTCGAGGCGAATTCCGCCGTCCAGTCGGCTTCGTCGACGATGTCTGCTAGTGCGCTGCTCGCGCGCGCGCTCATCTCTTCAGCTCGGCGTATCGGCTTGCGCTGCCGAGCTCGGCACTCCGAGTCGCCCAGCTGGCCTGACGCGCGCGGCTGTCGCATGCGCGCTGGCGTCGCAGGTCGCGCACCGACGCGGGAATCCATCGTAGATGGCGGCTGCGTCGACAGTAGCGCCAAGCCGCGGTCCGGTCGTCCGCCCGGCGGCCAAGCCCAAGGGCGGGGAGGGGGCCACCCGCGCTCGCGCAGGGAGGCATGTAGTAACGGCTTAACGCAAGGGAGTCTCTATGCGACGCGGCGGCGTCCTCCGGGTCCGGCGCCGTGGCGAGAGCCAGAGCTCGGTCGCGATCTCACTCATCCGCCGCCGCGAGCTGCATGCACCATGCATGCAGCGCGACTGACATGCGCTGGCCTGTACTAGTCTCGTGTCCAGAAAGAGAAAGAAAACAGACCCAAACGAGGGATGGGGGGGGGGGGGGCACAGGGTCCCCACCTGCACGAGCACGTATGTATGTAGAAAGATGAACAACAGTCAGGCAGGATTTTGCAAACGATTTTCAAAAAAACTCTTTCGCGGCTCCGTCGAGGACCGGGCGCGCCCCTTTCCCGGCGCGGCGTAGGTCCCACTCTGACGTATAGAGGGGAGGCACGGACAACGGCCCAATTCATCAATTCCACTCATCTTCTGGTGCCTAGCCCCGTGCAGCGGCGGTCCGGCAGGCTGCCCCCAAGGCCCCCTGGGCCGCTGCGGGTTTTGGAGTTATGCTTTGGCACAGCTTCGGCGATGGCGGCCCCTCTCTGGGGCTTGCATAGGCGGGGAGTCTCCCCCGCTGGTCTCCTCATTCCCTTTTTTCTTTTTCTTTTGAGAGCAGGACGCCGGGTTTGTCTTGTATGTGCGCGTCGGGCCGGGGCGTGAGCGAGGGGCAGAAGGGGCGGGGGCGTGCGGGGCAGAGTGCGTGTCGGGCCGGGGTGTGCGAGGGGCAGAAGGGGCGGGGGCGTGCAGGGCAGAGGCCCAACGTCGGGCGGCTTGTCGGGGTCCGGAGCATTCGAGGGGGGAACGAGGAGGGGGGAATGGGCGGTCGGCGACGAGTAGAGCGGCAGGCGCGTACGGGGTAGCCGTCACTTTCCTGCCTCGAAAGGGCGGGGCTGTCCCGGAAAGTGAGAAACGCCGGGCAGCGTGGCGCATTACTGAACCCTCCCATACGTGCTCGTGCTCCTCCTTCGCTGTCCCATCTCCCCACCTCTTTCCCGCCTGGGCGGGGCGGTGGGCGGGCGCGCGGTGCGGCGTGGCGTGTGCGTGTGTGCGACTGCAGCGAAGGACCGCTCGCAGAGGACCATTGGGTTTGTACTATTAACAACGAAGGCGCTCTCAAAAAAAACTCTTTCCGGGCAGCGAAGGCGGCACGTCGACGACAGATATGGAGGTGGAGGCTCGCGGCGTCAAAAAGCGAAGAACCGGTCCGAAGGCGATTGCCGGCAGCAAGCACAGCACGCTCCATCTAAGGTCTCGGAGGAGCTCACGGCCCATAAAACCCAAACCTAAAAAGGGCGAGCGACTGCGGGCCCAGGGCGAGGCGGCGGCGGTGGCAGTTGCGGCGCAGCGCGAGACGGCAAGCGTTAAAAGAATTCGCCTGCTGAGCAAATTGGCCGAGAGGCAGCGAGCAGCTGGTGAGACGGAAAGTGCGAAAGCGACAGAGGAGCATGTCGCTGCGGCTCGAGCGGCCCTGATGCAGCTCGAGCGGCCCTGAGTAAACTGCTTAGTGCTTGTGCAATCTCCTACAGAAAGTACCATTGCGCACCACGCAGCGCGCGCGTGTGTGTGCCCTCTTTCTTCTGCTCTTCCCTTTGTGCTCGCGAGTCGCGTTCACTCTCACCGCGTCTCTACGCCGCCTCATCTCTCTCTGGGCTGGCAGGGCGGCTGGTTTAGCGCTCTTCTCTCCGGGGAAGTGGGACATTACGTACGCGCGCCACATGCGCTAAGAAACAACGGGCGGTGTCGCATATTTTGCGGCTCCGCCGGATTCGAAGCAACCTCCCGCGCGTGATAGTCTGGGCGGACATGTGTGCGGTGTGAGCCCGGGCGCGCTAGCTGCTAGGCTCGCTCGCGAGCCCGACGAGCGTATGTGCATGCGTACGGGTTCGTGCCCCGCCGCACGCGCGCGCCCTAGCGCGCATCTACCGACCCCGACAGCTAGGGCCAGTCCAGGTGCTAGAGGATCTTCTTGGCCTGGAAGAAGGCCTTGAGGTAGTTGATCTGCCACAGCCCCATCACTAGCAGCGTGCACATCATCGCAACCTCCACCCACACGAGCCGGCCGCGTGTGGACGCGTCGAGCGCCTGGGAGACGGAGGTTGCGGCGGTGGAGGCGTGGGAGCGCGGGTGACTGCGAGGGCGTGGGAGGCTGGGTGGCGGCGGAAGCGGCGGCAGCGGAAACGTGGAGAAGGGGGCGGCGGGGACGGAGGCGGTGGTGGAGGTGGTGGTGCGAGCGGTCCAACAAGGCGCGTGTTGAACGAGGCGAGCGCTGGCGATGCGCTGCCTCTCGGCTACACGCGCGCCTCCGCCTCCTCCGCTCTCCGCCGCATCGTCAGCATCTCCCCGTGGACGTGGCGTGCCAGGTTCTCCATCTTCTCAATCTCCTGCTCGAGCGCCTCGACGTGCTCGCGCTTGGCGGCCAGGTCGTGGTCCGCAACCTCGAGCGCCGTCTTTGCGACGAGCGACGCCTGTACCGCCGCAGCCCTCGCGACGACACACACCCGGTGCTCTCCGTTCTCAGTCGCGGTGACGGAGAAGTGGCCCGCGGCGTCGGTGGACTCGAAGAGCGTAGGCGTGCCCGCTGCCGGCGAGATCACCCGCATCGATGCGAGCGTTGCATTTTCCGTGGTGGCATTTTCCTTTGCAGGCCCAAAGCTCCACTCGCCGGTCAGGATCGCTTTGGGCATGAGCAGCTCGGATATGCACTGCTCTTGCTCCGGCTGCAGCGTGAAGCTCACCGCGCACGCGCACGCGAGGAGCAGGCTGAGGAGGAGGAGGCGGAGCAGCATGCGTGTGCGTTGGACGCACGTGAAATAGCAACGGAATACCGGCCCGGGCACGGGCTGGCCAGCGCCGTGCAAACGTGTGGCGCACGTTTTCTTTTTACCCCGCGCTTCTTCTTCTTCTTCTTCGGCAAAGGCAGCGGCAGATCGTGATCTTGTTGGACCCCCTCGCGAGTGCGACGCCGCTCTCCCCTTGCCGAAAGGCCCGAACCCATGTCGCCGCTCCTCGAGGTAGCTCAGATCTCTACAATCCCCTCCTCCGAGTTCATCGCGGCGCTGGGCGGCTGCTACGAGAAGTCGCCCTGGGTCGCCGAGCGCGCGCATGCTGCGGCGCCCTTTGCCTCGCTCGCTGCGCTCGCCTCTGCGCTGCGCGAGGCGGTCGATGGGGCGACTGACGCAGAGCGGCTCGCCCTCCTGCGTTCACACCCCGACCTGGCAGGCAAGGCGGCGCTGGCGGGCGAGCTGACGAGCGAGAGCACCGCCGAGCAGTGCCACGCCGGCCTCTCCTCCCTCTCAGCCGATGAACTCGCCCGTTTCACAAAGCTCAACGAGGCGTACACGGCCCGCTTCGGATTCCCCTTCATCCTCGCGGTACGCAACGCCAACAAGGCCACCATCTTCGCCGCCTTCGAGCGGCGCGTCACCAACTCGGCATCCTCTGACCGCGGCCAACTCCAGCGGTCGCCCACACTGCAGCGCAGCTCTTCTCAACGCCCGCCCGCCCGCCCGCCCGTGCCGCGCAGGCAGCGGCGGAGCTGGCAGAGGCGGTGGCACAGGTGCACAAGATCGCATGGATGCGGCTCAACGAGCTCGTGCGGCCGAACCCGACCGGCTTCCTCACCTGCCACGTCCTCGCCACACGGCACATGGCTCTGCTGCCCCGCGTGAATCGCCTTCTTCACGGATGGTGGTGTGGCCAGGTCCTCGATACGGCGCGCGGCTGTCCCGCCGCCGGCATGCGGATCGAGCTCAAGCGGCGGGTCGAGTCGTCCAACGGCGCGCGCGGAACGCGCACACGGGTCCGCAAGACATGCGGTGCACAGACGCAGTCCACAGACGCAGTCACACATGCCGCGGCAGTCGGACCGGGAGGCGGTCGGCGATGGCGCGTGGCGAAGGCCGTCCCAGGGCCGGCCGGGCCGCTACCCCTCCGCCCGCCCGCCCGCAGGCGGTGGCGATTCGTGGGCGGAGGTTGGCTCATTCCTCACCAACGAGGATGGGCGCATCGTCGGCGCGCTGTCCGCTAGCAGCGGGGCGAAGGCGGCCGGGACGGCGCGTCGTCACGCATGCGCTGCTGCGACCAGGCGGGCCCGTCCTCAAGGACGGGGCGATGGCGCGCGGCGTGTACGAGTGGACCTTCCACGTGGGCGACTACTTCGCCGCCGCCGGCGCCACCTTCGCGCCGTGTGGCACGCCCTTCCTCGGGCAGGTGTGCGAGAGTGCACGAGATTGCACGGGAGTGCCCGCCCTCCTGCCGTGGCCGGCGAGGGGGGGGGGGGGGGGGGGCAGGAGCGCTGGAAGGAGCGTCTGGGGCGCGCGCCTCTTCTGAGTAGGTTCCCCTCCGCTTCGGAATCGACGACGCCGAGTCGCACTACCACGTCCCGCTCCTCTGCTCGCCCTTCTCCTTCTCCACGTACCGTGGCTCCTAGCCGTTTGTCCCATGGCTCCCCTGCGCCCTGGTTGCACGGCCTGTGGGATGGGCGCGATGGGAACAGGAGCGGCGGGCGACTCGGAGCGCCGCGCGCGCCGCGAGAGGGGCGGCCCCCCCCCCCGCAAAATCGGGTTCCCCCGGGGGCGGGGGGGCCCGGGGGCGG
>NW_005198494.1:5236-10504 GCF_000372725.1 Emiliania huxleyi CCMP1516 | reverse complement strand
CAGGGGAAGTGTTGTGAGGCGAGCTTTTCTTCCTTCCACTCCAGACGCGATCGTACTCTCGTCGCCCCTGCCCGCTCCCCTGCCCGCTCTCTTGATCCAGCATGGACGACGGTGACATCAACAGCGCCAAGATGCAGGTCCAGGGACAGATGGCGGCGCAGTACATCCAGGAGGTAATGCAGGTGTGCGCCGCCGATTGGGCGCTGGGCGCTCGGCCGGACGTGGCGGTGGGCTGACCCACGCGGCGTGGCAGGTGATCACGAGCAAGTGCTTCACCAAGTGCGTCACCCGGCCCGGGCCCAAGCTGGACGACTCCGAGAAGATTTGCACCGCAAAGTGCATGGACAGGCGCGTCAGTCCCGTCGGCGTCGACGCAGCCCAGCCCAGCCGACGCGCCCGCCCGATGGGTGCGCAGGTATCTCGACGCGATGGCGATCGTCTCGCAGACGTGGGCGTCGAGGGCTAAGGCGCAGGCGCAGATGGGTGGCGGCGGCGATGGCGGCTTCCTCGGGTAGAGCGTGGTCTTGAGGTCTTGCAGGGGTCTCCAACGGCGCGTCTCTCTGTCTTTAGACTTTACGCAGAGCCGATCTCGGACACATGCCGCTCGACGTTTACATTTTTGGCTCTCCCTCTATCTCTATTATTCAGATCTCTTATATACAGAGGGGCGAGGCTCAAAACCCCGCACAACCAGGGAGCAGGGTTTCCAAGGTGCGCGAGCGAGAGAGCCGAGTGCCGAGAGACCGGGTCGGACTCTTCACTGAACAACCTCGATGTCGATGACACCGCTGCCACCTGCTCCTCCACTAACATCTCCGCCACCGCCGCCGCGCAGCGTCGGGACCTCGAACTGTTGCCCATTCGCCTGCACCACCAGAGATGTGACATACACATCTCCGTTGCCACCCTGGCCGCGGATGGAGACCACCCCTTCCCCCTTTTTCCCTGAGAGCTGGCACTGCAGCGCCAGACTAACAGCGCCGTTCACGTTGCTCGAAGACTGCGAGAAGGTAGCGCCGACCACGACGTCGCCGCCGAGCAGCAATGCCACCCGTGAGTCCGCGCGCAGGGCCCCCTGCGCCTCCTGCAGCAGCGACTCGCCCTGGGCCTGGCTCTCTTGCAGTGCGGCCCCGAGCCCGGCGATCAGCGGCTTGACGAGACCACCGAGCACCTTGACAGGCAGCGGGGCGTCCTTGAGAAGCTCGTCGATGCCGTTCGTGAGAGCCGACTCTGGCTCATTCGGCGACGGGTTGAACGGGTTGAATCGTGCCAGTGGATTGTTCATGGCTACGGGCGGAGATCTTCTATCCGCATGGTTCTGCCGGGCCGGCGGACCCAACAAAAGGCCCAGGACAGCGACGGCCCAGCTCATTAGAATCGCCAACGAGCTGCAAAAGTATTCCATCGTAGAACTCCTTCCTAAGCCCGAACTGCCTATCAGACGTGCCGGAGCCGTCCTGTAGCGACTAGCGCACCTCTGTCCCAGAAACCCGAGGAGTCACACAGTCCACGCCTGTGTGATGCACGCCCTGTGAGCGGGGCGGGGTTCGTGCGTCGCCCATCTCTCCTGGAGATGACTGCTCTATTTATCCTTCCTAAACTCGCGACGGGCAAGATGGTATTTTTGTCCCCTCCCCACATACATAGCGCGAGCACACTCACATTATCACACGCCGCTCTCAGCTCGCGAGCGCGCACAGCATTGCGGTCCCCATCGCCACCCAGTAGTCTGGGTCTCGGTCGGTGGGCATGTCGACGGCGACCACAAAGTTGGTCGACTGCCCGGTGGTGGAGAGCACTCCAGCCCGGACGGCCGTCTTGTACAGCGGGCACTCGTAGTCCTTCTCGCTGCGCTCAAAGTGCGGCGTCGGCACAAAGTGGATGACGGGCAGCGTGTCGTACATGACGGTCGGCCTCGAGTCGGCGAGCTGCCGCTTCTCGCGGTCCCACCGCGCGCCGTCGAGGAAGAAGCCGTCGATGTAGACGCCGTCCTCAGGCGGGGCAGCGCACGCGGCAGCCGTCTCCTCTGTTCGGATCTCGTACGAGAAGGAGAGCGAGTCGATCGGGATGGAATAGCGGCGTGCGTGCATCTGCAGGATGCCAGTCATGAAGCCCTGCGGGAAGAAGAAGGCGGGGAGCGAGTAGCACGTCATGCCGGAGACACCGGCGGCGAGCCAGCCGCGCATGAAGCGGACGCGCTCCTGCAGGTCCTTGAACCACGACGAGAGCGGCTTGAGCGACGGGTAGGACACCTTTGCCCACAGCAGCGGCACCTGATTCTTGAGCATCGCGCCGTACATCGCGTCGAGGTCGGCCGACATGGTGATGAGGCCCTTGATGGCCTTGCCGAGGTCGGCGAGCGAGCCCGAGACGCGCCGGAGCAGCTTGTTGAAGCGGCCCATCTCGGCCAGCAGCACGATCTGCAGCGAGTTGAGCTCGCCCTTTTCGTTGAGCGCAAAGGTACCGGCGCCCGCATTCTCCTCGAGTAGCAGCTCGGGCACCTCGGCCTTGAGCTTCTCGGCGAGGGCGACGACGGTTTCCTCCTCCGACAGGCCGTCACCGCCTCCGCCGAGGCGCGGCTGGATCGCCGTCACCGTTGCGAGCAGCTTGTCCGTCTCTTGCCGCTCGAAGGTGATCTTGGCGTTCGGGTGCAGCCCAAAGACCGTCACCGGGTCGTCGTAGGGTAGGCCGTCCACCCAGTCGCGCACGGCCTGTAGGCCGCCCTCGGCGATCGAGTAGTACGTCGAGGCGGCGGTCGTGCCCGCCGGCGCGAAGGGGAAGCCGTCCTCGAGCACCTCGGGCCGGTAGAAGCGGCGGAGGGCCACCATCAGGTTGCGCCGGTCCCAGTCGTCGGTGACGCGGCCGCCGTAGTTGATCTGGCCAGTCACGTAGAGTAGCGCGGCCCACGGAATCACCTCCTGCTCGTCGAGGAACATTCGCAACGTCTCCATCGACATCTCGAGGTCGGTACCGTTGAACTCGTAACGGATGTTCCAGCCAAGCGGCCCGAACTTGCGCCGCTCCTGCACAACGGCGTGGAAGAAGGCGACCCCGAAGAGCAGCTTGCGCCACTCGAGCGGCTTGCTGCAGCCGTCCCACTGCTTGTCGGTCACGGTGGCCCACGTGCCCTTGAGGTTGGCGCGCAGCCCCTTTGGCGGCTCGAGGTACGAGTCGAAGAGCGGGCCCAGCTTGCTCACGTCGGCCACGAGCTCGTACTTCCGCTCCTCGCGGGGCGTGCCCGGCTTGGTGTAGTCAGCAAAGATCAGCTTATTCTCGCCGTCGAAGATGTCCTCTGTGGTCCAGCTCTGCTTGAACTGCAGCTTGCAGTACTCGGCGACCAGGCCCTTGAAGTAGCTGCGGTCAGTGTCGTCGATGAAGCGGTCCGCAAACACGCGCGTCACCTCGTGGCACCACAGCCGGATGAGCACGTCGGCGGACGGGATATGCGCCGCCTGCACCATCAGTAGGCCCTGCACCACCTTGGACACGTCGCGCAGGTTGAAGGTGTAGTGCGCCTTCGCGGGGATGGGCTTGAGGTCGCGCAGCACCGTCTGGTAGAGGTCGACGGTCGACTCGATGATCGGCTTTGTCAGGCTCACAATCTCTGCCTGCCCGTTGAGTGCAAGGTGGCCACCGACGATGGAGGAGAAGATGCGCCGCATCGCCTCCGCTGACGGCTGGGGCATCACCATCACGGTGTGGTGGCGCACGTAGCGCGGGGTGAGCGGGTTGCGGCCGCCTCCGGGCGGGCCGCACGCCGCCACCTCGACAACGTCAGAGACGGCCTTCCAAAACAGCTTTTGGCGGTCGTAGAAGCCACCCTGGTCAAGGAACTGCCGGAGGAGCTCAACGGGCGGCGCCGCGCCGTACGTCTCGAGGGTCGGCATGTTCACGTCGTCGACAAACATCACCATCCGCTTGCCCGGCGGCGGCCCGAGAAGCGTCTTCTTCCTCTTGTCGAGCTTCGACTCGATCGACTCCTGCGTGCGGCGTGCGGAGGTCTGCGCGGAGAAGGAGATGGGAAGCGAAGCCCACGCCCCGCCGTCGACGAGCCGGCTGATGAGGTTGGATATCACCGCCGACTTGCCAACGCCCGAGTGGCCGGTGAAGAGCATCGGCTTGGAGACAGAGAGCGACTTCTCGAGCAGGTAGGAGTATCGCACCTAACGGAGGGACTTGGGCGCTTGGACGCGCAACGAAGCGGCGACTAAACCGCGGCGGTTGGGACACGGGCGCTGGGAGGATGGCGGGTCAGGTTAGGTTCGGAGGGTGATCTTGGCTGGAGCAGAGACATTGCACCTGTACGCCGACTCAGGGTGTGTGGCAGCCAGATGGCTGTGTGTCTTGTGAGCCTGTTTGTGTCTGTGTGTCGCTCGTGCGTGTCGTCATCATCTGTCCAGCGTCCACCCATACCGCGTTGGTGTCCAGACTCCAGTCCGAGCCTGGCTGTTCTTCACCTTTCTACCTACCTACCTACAAGGGACACGACAGGCTCGCAGCGCGGTGCACGGTGGGCTCCCAACTCCACTGGCGGTCTCATCTCAGTCTAGCGACCTGCCTCCAGCTTCCCGCTGGCAGTCTCTCACTACCACAGGCACACTGACACAGGGGTGGCAGGGGCGGCGGCAGGAGTCACCCACATTACTATGCGGGCCTCACTAGAGGTGCGTCCTGTGCGTGTCCTCGCCCTTGATGTCTTGCGGGGATCGTGTCGTGCGGCCGAAACATAAAATTCTTTTTTGCCCCGATGTGTAGCTCCCTTTTCGCCTCTGACCTCGCCGGCGGCGCCACGGCGCCGCCGCCGACGCTCGAGGACCTGCCGGACGAGGTGGTGGATCTCGTGGGCCGTTTTGCCCTCTCCAACAGCCCTCGCGACGTGCTCCGCCTTCGCTGCGTCTGCAGCGGCGTCCGGAACAAATGCGGCTCGGTGCGGGAGCTGGCGGAGGCGAGACGTTTGCGCTGGCGGGTTAGCGACGACTGGAGGTGGCGGGTGAGCAACCACGGGCGCACGATCACCGTCGTCGGCCGGAGCGCCGATGTCGAGCTGTGGGCCACGGGCGGGCTGCTGCCGAGGACCGGCGCCTCGACATGGGCCGTTCGCGTCGACCACTCGCGAAGCAACGACGGCAACGGCCTCTGGGTCGGCGTGTGCGACACGGCGGCGCGCTGCAGCTGGGGCCTCTTCCTCTTGAGTGGCCGCATGCGCTGTGCGAGCCAAGACGCCGACGGCCGGCTCGACTTTGGCGCCGCGCCGCCAGACGGCTATCC
>NW_005198494.1:0-4860 GCF_000372725.1 Emiliania huxleyi CCMP1516 | reverse complement strand
TGGGTCGAACGACGGGTGGCGAGCCCCCCCCTCCGCCGGTCGAGAGGCCGCGCCCGCGGTCGAGAGACGGCAGAGAAGGCGAACGCGAACAAGGCGTGGAGAGGAAGGCTGCGGCGGCGGCCGCGAGCGAGGCCGAGCGTGCGGACTACCCGCACGCGCAGCTGCGCGAGAACGTCGAGTTCGTGATGGACGGCCTGGAGGCTGCGACGCAGGCGGCGCGCAACCCCACAGGGTCCAACATTCAGAGGTCGCCTTATCGCTCCCTCCCGAGGGGGGCAGCGGGTTCGGCGACCTGGTGTACGCCACGGTCCCTCTGGGCTCCGTGGCGACGAAGGTCGCCCGGGACTGGCTCGCCAACGAGCTCTACGAGCCGTCCCGGCGCGGCAAAATTGATGCGGCCTGCAGGGACCGAAAGGTCGCCGACCTGATCACGGCTGCCGGCGCCTCGGCGCCGGCCGACGCCGTGTTCAGCGGCAGGTTCGCGACGGGCGAGGCGCCCCGCCCGACGACCCCCGCCTCCAAGGCGGACGAGGGCGACGGCGTCGGCGGCGATGGCGGGACCGGCATCGAGCACTTTGACCTTTTCGAGCCGTCCACGCGCCGTTTTGTCACCCCCCCCCCCCCCTCGGCAGGTCATCGGTGCGCCCCGCTCGCACGAGGTCTCCGACGCGAGCGGCAAGTCGCTGTACGAGCTCGGGTACACCGACGCGCAGCTCGAAATCATTTTCGACCGCATCCTGCAGCTCTACACCGCCAAGGACCACAAGGGCAACCTCTACACCGCCGCCAACTCGGACGTCACGCTCACGGTGTACGACAACATCACGCTCAGGTCCAAAGAGCTGTACCTCAAGAAGTTCTCCCCGGACGACAAGGAGTGGAAGCACGTAGCTAAATCGGACATTGATGCGCGGCCGCAGTCGGGCTTCATCTCGCAGCACTTCGCTGCGGGCGGCGCCAGCTCGGACCCACTCCTGGGGCGGGGCCTCGGGGGATGCCCCCTGCCCCTGCGGCCGTTCCAGCCGTGGTTCCACGCGCCGGCCGTCCACTCCGCTCGTGGGGGGGGGCCGAGCTCTCGTCTCCCCTCGGGAAGGGGGGGGGGCAGGGCCCGGATTCGCCGACGGCCCCGCCTCTCCCCCCCCCGGCTCCGCATCGGGCCGCAGACTGCGCAGTAGTCGCGTCGCCTCCCCCCTCGCCTGGTCCTTCTCGATTCGGTCCCGCACCGCCCGGATATCAAAGGCCGAGTTGTGTTCGGACAGTGGGCCCGCCGATGCCACACGCCTCCTCACACAGCAGGCGTACGCCTTCAGCGCCTGCCCCCCCGACTGTGTCGGCCCCGGTGCGATATCGTTGACGAGGTAGTCCTCCCCCTCCCACCGGAAAACCTGTCCAAGAAGATCTGTCGAGCCGACCAGTCGTTTAGCCAAGCCCCGCACCTCTCGTGCCTGTACTGGCCTGAGTACAGCTCAGCATGCATTTTTTGTGTTGGTGTCGGCGCTCATAGTGAGTCTCCTCAAAGAACAGCGCTGCGCCTCGGTCGGCGGACCTCACTCACACACCGCACGCCCACGTCAGCCGTCACGCGCCGCGCGGCCGCCCACTCGCGTCCTGCGGTATTTTCATAAGCACACAAGCCGCCGCCGCCGCCACGCTGTCTGCACGCGACCCGAAGCTCTGAGCGCGCATCCCCTCTCCCCCCCCGCAGTTTCGGCTCCCGCGGCGACCGGCGTGGCGCGGCGCGATGCTGACCAAGTTCGAGACCAAGTCGAACCGCGTCAAGGGCCTCGCATTCCACTCGAGCCGGCCGTGGGTGCTCGCGTCGCTGCACAATGGCGTCGTGCAGCTGTGGGACTTTCGGATGGGGACGCTGATCGACCGGTTTGATGAGCACGACGGGCCGGTGCGCGGGGTGTGCTTCCACCAGAGCCAGCCGCTCTTCGTCACCGGCGGCGACGACTACAAGATCAAGGTTTGGAACTACAAGCTGCGGCGCTGCCTGTTTTCGCTGCTCGGCCACCTCGACTACATCCGCACCGTGCAGTTCCACGTGGAGCACCCGTGGATCGTGTCGGCGTCGGACGACCAGACGATCCGCATCTGGAACTGGCAGCAGCGCTCGTGCGTCTCCGTCCTCACCGGCCACAACCACTACGTCATGTGCGCGCAGTTCCACGTCAAGGTGGGGACGCCTCCGAGACACTTCCACTGCCCTGGCGCCGCGCTGCGCCCGCGCGCCAGAGGGCAGCTGCTGGAGCCTCGCCACGCGCCGCCGAGACGCTCTCCCGCCCTTCGCTGCGGCGGCCCGCGCCTCGCGGCTCCACCTCCCCAGCCTCGCTCGCCTGACGCTTGCCCGCCCGTCCGCCCCGCGTCTGCAAAGGACGACCTGGTCCTGTCCGCCTCGCTCGACCAGACGGTGCGTGTGTGGGACATCGGCGGGCTGCGCAAAAAGACGCTGCCCGAGACGGTCACGCCAGAGGAGCGTAGCGCCATGGGGCCGCCCATGCCCGACCCCGCCGGCAGCAGCCCCGGAGGGTCGCTCTCGAGCAAGCTCGGCAAGGCGATCCCAAACATGAAGGTCGAGGACCTCTTCGGAGGCAACGACGCGACGGTCAAGTACGTTCTCGAGGGGCACGACCGCGGCGTCAACTGGGCCTCCTTCCACTCCACCCTCCCGCTCATCGTTTCTGGCGCCGACGACCGGCAGGTTGCTCCCACTCCCTCCCTGCGATCTCTCTCTCGCACCTCTCGCCCGCCACCTGCCTTGCGGGGAGGTCGCCTCCCTCCCCCCCCCCCCCTCCCCCCGCGGGCCGCGCGCCGCATCGCGCACATCTCTCCTCACCCCCGCCTCGCCCCTCCCCCCAGGTCAAGCTCTGGCGGATGAACGAGACCAAGGCGTGGGAGGTTGACACGCTGCGCGGCCACATCAACAACGTCTCGTGCGCCCTCTTCCACCCAAAGCAGGAGCTCATCATCTCAAACTCGGAGGACAAGTCGATCCGCGTGTGGGACATGTCCAAGCGGCAGGGCGTGCAGACCTTCCGCCGCGAGCACGACCGCTTCTGGATCCTCGCCGTGCACCAGGAGTCCAACTTGCTCGCCGCGGGCCATGACGGCGGCATGATCGTCTTCAAGCTCGAGCGCGAGCGGCCGGCCTTCACTCCAATCTCCGGTGGCGTGCTCTTCGTCAAGGACCGGTACGTGCGCTCGTTCGACTACGGCTCCGGCAAGGACACGGCGCTCATGTCGATCCGCCGCTCGGGCAACTCGGGCGGCCCCGCCGTCGCGCGCTCGGCGCGCCGCGGCACGACCAGGAAAACGCCGGACGCACGTGTCCATGACGTGCGGGCGGCGCGTGCCCATAGGTCCACTACAATGAGCAGGAGAACATGCTGCTCGTCTGCCACGACACCGACGGTGGCTCCTACGAGCTCTACTCGGTGCCGCGCGACGGCCGCTCGTCGGACCAGTCGCAGGAGTGCAAGCGCGGTGCGGGCAGCTCTGCCGTGTTTGTCGCGCGGCAGCGCTTCGCCGTGCTGGACAAGAACCGGCAGATCCTGATCAAGAACTTCCAGAATGAGGTGACGAAGAAGTGCGCACCGCCGCACGCTTCGACCGACTGCCTCTTCCCCGTGGGCACCGGCATGCTGCTGCTGCGCTCCGAGGAGCGCATCTCGCTCTTTGACGTGCAGCAGCGCAAGGCGGTTGCCGAGCTGTCGACGCCCGCCGTCAAGTACGTGGTCTGGTCGCCCGACAACTCTCACGTCGCCCTGCTCTCGAAGCACGGCGTCGTCATCGCAAACAAGAAGCTCGAGCAGCTCTGCATGGTGCACGAGACGATCCGGATCAAGTCGGGCGCGTGGGACGGCAACGAGGTCTGCCGCCCGCTCAACGCTCGCAGCCGCGCGGTCTGGGGCCGGCGCCTTGACCGCTCTCGGCGCGAGTAGGTGTTCGTCTACTCGACCCTCAACCACATCAAGTACTGCCTCATCAACGGCGATTCGGGCATCATCCGCACGCTCGACGTGAGTGGCTTTCCGATAGCACAGTTTTTCCGAGACGCCTGCTGCTGCTGCGCGTGCTCCTGAGAGCCACTGCGCCCCGCCCCGCCGTGTCCACTCCATCACCGCCTCACGGCGCGTCCGTGTCACGCCCGCGACACGCCCACGGCACGCCCTTGACGTTCACTGCAGGTGCCCGTCTACATCTCGCGCGTCTCTGGCGGCACCGTGCACTGCCTCGACCGGGAGGGCAAGGTGCGCAAGATGGTGGTTGACGTGACCGAGTGCCAGTTTAAGCTCTCGCTGCACAAGAAGGAGTTTGAGCGCGTGATCCGCATCATTAAGCAGTCGCGCCTCTCGGGCCACGCCATCATCGCCTACCTGCAGAAGAAAGGCTTCCCGCAGGTCGCCCTCCACTTTGTCTCGGACGAGCAGACGCGCTTCAACCTGGCCGTCGAGTGCGGCAACGTCGACATTGCGCTGCAGGCGGCGCAGGCGCTCGACTCGAAGGAGAACTGGCACCGGCTGGGCGCCGAGGCGCTCAAGCACGGCAACCACCAGGTGGTGGAGATGGCCTACCAGCGCACCAAGGACATGGAGAAGCTCTCCTTCCTCTACCTGATGACGGGCAACATCGACAAGCTCAAAAAGATGCTCAAGATCGCGGAGATGCGCTCCGACGTGATGGGGCGCTTCCACAACGCGCTCTACCTCGGCGACGTGCCCGAGCGCGTCAAGCTGCTCGTTGAGGCGGGCCACATCCCGCTCGCCTACATCACGGCCCTCACGTACGGCCTCACCGAGCAGGCCGAGGCCCTCTCGCAGCAGCTCACCGCGGCCGGGCTCCCGCTACCCGAGCCGC
>NW_005198495.1:0-1689 GCF_000372725.1 Emiliania huxleyi CCMP1516 | reverse complement strand
CTACTCGAGTATGGTGATTGAGCCGGGTTCGGGTCCTTGGGAGTGAGGGCGACGGTGCATTTCACCTTCCTACATACATACTGGTCGACGAGGATTACCTTCATGGAATGCAGCACAGTCCCGTGCGCAGTGCTGTGCGAGCGAGCTTGCTAGTGAAATTCTGTGTGGAAGTTCGTCCCGTGGTTCGTCCCTTTATTGCTTTAAAACACAGGTACACCAAAAAGAATTCTTAAAGAAGGCAAGCCTTCCTTCCCAAATTGGCTCTGTGAACAGTGACTGTCTCTGTGCGATTTCGGGCCCGGGGTGTTCTATGTGAACAGCTCCGGAGGTGTATGTGAACAGCGCCAATTTGGTCATCACGGCAACTGCCGAAATGGTCATCTCCTCCCTCCTTTGTGCCCTCGTCGCCTCCCCGCCCGAGGCTTGCAAGGCGCTCCGCGGCTTCTACGATGCCATCGGCGCGAAAGACAAATCGCCGTCCTTCAAGGACACGAGCTCGACCTGCTGCGCCTTTCTCGACGTGTGCGCTCTCACCCTCGCCGCAGGCCGCTCCCCTGCCCTCACGGCCAGGCCCTTCGCGCGCAGGTGAGATGCACGCAGCCGGATGGCTCACCCAGCCCGCCCCTCGGCCAAAAAGAAGGGTGGAAAGCGGGCGCCACCCTGACCAAGATCAAATTCCGGGGCGGCACCGAGTTTGGCAGTAGCGGCACGCTGCCCGGCGCCCTGCTGCTACCGCTCGCCGGCACACTCGAGTCCCTCGACTTGGGCAAGGAGGGGGACCGCTCCTTCTCGGGCACGCTGCCCGCGGAACTGACCCAGCTCACCGCGCTCCAAAAGCTGAGTCTCACCACCGGCAAGTTCAGCGGCACCATTCCGCACCAGCTCGGCCGGCTTCCCGCGCTGGAGAAGGTGACGCTCCTCTCCAAGCGCCTCTCGGGGACGGTCCCGGGCGAGCTGTGCCACAGGTCGGACGGCTCGCTCAGGAAACTGTATCTCGACGACAACGTGAAGCTCTCGGGCGCGCGCGGCGCCGGCGGGAGGTCCGGGCTCGGCGGGCGGCCCAGGTGACGAGTGGGCGGGGCCGTGTCCCGCGTAGGAACGCTGCCGCCCGAGTGCTTCCTCTTGCCCACACTCGAGGCGCCGCCGCTCCTCACCGCCGCACTCGGCTCCGCCGCCCTCGGCACCGCTGCACTCGGCTCTGCCGCCCTCGGCCGCAAACCATCTCCCGCGCTCGGATCTCCGCCGCCGCTCCTCCTTGCTCCACATGCTCTCCACAACGCCACGCCGCAGCCCAGACGCTAGGCCAGCGCGTCTCTCCCCCCTCCCGCCGCGCAGGAAATCTCCGCCAAGAAGACGCGCATCTCTGGCACGCTGCCGAGCAAGATCACCGCGCCGCTCAGGCTGCTCATCCTCACCCCTCAGCTCACCCTCACCCCTCAGCTCACCCTCACCCCTCAGCTCACGCTCAGGCAGCTCATCCTCGAGGAGGTCAGCCTCTCGGGCAGCGTGCCGGAGGAGCTGTGCAAGGGCGAGAAGCTCGAGGAGCTGGTCCTCCGCCGTGCCAACCGGGTCTCCGGCACGCTGCCCACGGAGTGCCTCTCGCACGACACCATCACAAAGATCGACCTCAAGCGGACCAAGGTCGGCGGCACCATCCCGAGCCTCGACAAGGCGGTGCCCAAGCTCAAG
>NW_005198496.1:0-1689 GCF_000372725.1 Emiliania huxleyi CCMP1516 | reverse complement strand
CATCCTCTTCTCGGCGTCGGTGAAGGGGGAGAGGTTTTCCATCCCCTCGAGCACCTCGACCTGGCAGGACAGGCACTGGCCCGCGCCGCCGCAGTTGGTCACCTTGGCCATGCCGCGGTACAGCTCCGACTGCGAGGCGAGCACCGCGCTGCGCAGCACGGCGCCGCGCTCCGCGGGCCCCGAGTTGCCGCCCTCAATCTCGAGAAAGGGGATTACCTTCTCCTCGCGCACGATGACATTGCGCAGCAGCTGCAGCTCGACCTCGGCGGGCGCGTCCCCGAGCAGACCCATCACCTGCGAGCGAGCCGAGGGGCCGCTCAGCTGCCGGACCCGCCCTCCTCCTCTTCCCGCCGACACCGGGCTCGCACCGAATCAAAGTCGGACCCGGACACGTCCGTGCCGCACACGCTGCGCAGGCGGTCGCCAACCTTGACGAGGCCCGTCTCCATCGCCGAGCCTCCCTCCACCAGCTCGACCACCTTGACACCGCCGCCGCTCACCTCCTCCAGAGCCGTCCCGAGCGGCTTGGCGAGCGAGACGCTCACCTCTCTGCTGCGCCGATAGTAGTCGTACTTGTCGTCCGACTTGATGGGCGTGCACGCCAGCGGCGCCGGCGCGCGGCGGTCTCGTATCCGCGACGGCGGAGACTGCGGGGCCAGGCCACTCGCGAGAAGAAGACCGAGCAAACCGACTGCCATTTGCGGGAAGATTCCGAATTGAGCCTGTCGTTGTTTTGTTTTGCCTTTCGGTGTTATGAAACAACGCAAGGCGGACATGGCATATCGCTCTCGGGCCCACAGACATCCCGCACACTCGCCGCACACCCGCCGCCCCCGCGCGCGCCCCACCCCGGCCGGGAGAAAGGGGAGTGACAGTTTGGGACGGCGACAGCCCGAGTATGTTGAGTCCTGGCTCAACAACGCAGATAACAAGAGGGGGTGGTCCGGCTCCCAAGTCCGGCTCACGCGCCTCGAGCTGACCGATCTACCGCACTGATCACTTGTGCCCCCCCGCTCCCAACCCATCCACCCCGCCCCGGGCCGCGCCGCGCGATCTCGGGCGATCTCGCGCTATCTCGGGCGATCTCGGGGCCGCGCCGCGCTATCTCGGGCGATCTCGGAGCGTCGCTCGCGCGGCGTCACACCTGCTCAAAAAGTCTTTTTTTGAATGTGTGTGTGTGTGTGTGTGTGTGTCTCACTCACACACAGGCGACAGAAGACTGCTTAATGTGTGTGTGTCTGGTGTGTGTGTGTGTGTGTGTGTGTGTGTGTGTGTGTGTGTGTGTGTGTGTGTGTGTGTGTGTGTGTGTGTGTGTGTGTGTGTACTCACTCACACTCAAGACTGCTTAAGTGGTGTTCAACACCGTGTCAAACGCCACTCACGTCTGAGTTTAATGGGGAATTCGTGAAACCAAGATTCACACCGAGCATTTCTAGAATTCTAGGGGGGGCGACAGGGAGGATGTGGCCTTGAGTTATGTGTACGCCCAACTCAGGGTGTGTGGCAGCCAGCTGGCTGTGTGTCTTGTGAGCCTGTTTGTGTCTGTGTGTCGCTCGTGCGTGCCGTCATCATCTGTCTAGCGTCCACCCCGATACCGCGTTGGGGGGGAGAGAGAGAGAGAGATTGTTTGTCCGCGTTGGTGTCCAGTCCGGAGCCTGGCTGTTCTTCCTTTCTACCTAACCTAACCCT
>NW_005198497.1:0-1690 GCF_000372725.1 Emiliania huxleyi CCMP1516 | reverse complement strand
CTAACCCTAACCCCTAACCCTAACCCTAACCCTAACCCTAACCCTAACCCTAACCCTAACCCTAACCCTAACCCTAACCCTAACCCTAACCCTAACCCTAACCCTAACCCTAACCCTAACCCTAACCCTAACCCTAACCCTAACCCTAACCCTAACCCTAACCCTAACCCTAACCCTAACCCTAACCCTAACCCTGACCCTAACCCTGACCCTAACCCTGACCCTAACTGAGACAGCGCCTACCGGCGCACCTTAACCGAAGACAGCGCCTACCGGCGCACCTTAACTCCTAGGCACATGCCTGCCGGCAGCGCTGCCGCGCGCGCTGCCGCGCTCGCCTGCCCCCGGCGATGACCGTAACATCTTGGTAACCCATGACAGCGCCTGCCGGCGCACCTTAACTCCTAGGCACATGCCTGCCGGCAGCGCTGCCGCGCGCGCTGCCGCGCTCGCCTGCCCCCGGCGATGACCGTACATCTCGGTAATCGACGTAACCGCGCCTGCCGGCGCACCGTAACTCCTAGGCACGTGCCTGCCGGCAGCGCTGCCGCGCGCGCTGCCGCGCTCGCCTGCCCCCGGCGATGACCGTGACATCTCGGTAACCGAGGTAACCGCGCCTGCCGGCGCACCGTAACTCCTAGGCACATGCCTGCCGGCAGCGCTGCCGCGCGCGCTGCCGCGCTCGCCTGCCCCCGGCGATGACCGTAGCATCTTGGTAACCCATGACAGCGCCTGCCGGCGCACCTTAACTCCTAGGCACATGCCTGCCGGCAGCGCTGCCGCGCGCGCTGCCGCGCTCGCCTGCCCCCGGCGATGACCGTACATCTCGGTAACCGACGTAACCGCGCCTGCCGAACCGGTCCAGGTTGGTGCGCAGCATTTGCAAAAACGACTGGCCCTTCTCCCAGCCGCGAAAGAAGATGTCGGCGACTTCCTTGTCGACTTGGAGCAAGTACTGCGTGTGCTGGCCATAAGCCTGGCCGTAAAACTTCTTGGTGAACGCCACGTACGCCTGCACCTTCTGATTGAAGGTGCATGTCTGCCAGTTGACAAAGTCAGCTGGCGGGAAGACGGGGCGCGACATGGACATGATGTTTGTTTTTTGTACGAACGACACTAGGGTCTACCGCTACTAGGCACTTGTGGAGAGATGGTGAATTCATTTTCGTCCGCGGCGAGGAACCTGACTTCCGAAGAGGGTGCGGGTGATGAGCAAAACCTGCAGCGGCGCGCTCGCCTCGCGGCCACTTGAGGCGGCCGCCGGGTACCCGGAGCGCGCTCGCGAGCTCTCTCCGACCCCTCAGGCGGCGGCGCGCCTCGAGAAGGAAGCGGGCGAGGCGGACAGAGCGAGGCGGATGCTGCGCGCCGGCCCGTGGCCACGCGCCTGCACACGCTGCTCGGGTCGATGCTCGACGCCGACAACGACGTCGAGGGGGCGCGCGCCGCGTTTCGGGATCCTAAATTTAGGATCCGATCCTATCTTGCAGCATCAAATTGAGGCGGCAGCCTGTCTTTGCTTCTCTGATTTGTCCATTTGCATCGATTTTTGGTTGCGGCAGCAGGTTGGTGGCGGCAGCCGGTTGGTTACCTAAGAGTTTCCTAAGAGTTTCCTAAGAGTTTCCTAAGAGTTGCCGATATGTTGCCAAGCTGTCTCTCCTAACCCTAACCCTAACCCTAACCCTAACCCTAA
>NW_005198498.1:0-1690 GCF_000372725.1 Emiliania huxleyi CCMP1516 | reverse complement strand
AGGCAATCTCTCCCTAATCTTAGCCTTCTCCCGAACCCTAGTGAGTTGCGTTGACTTCTAGCTGTCGCACTCGTATAGTAGCCGCAGTGCCCACTTAAAGTGCGAGACCTGTCACAAAAGTGATGCACGTATTGGGAGCGCGACTGTAGAGTAGAAGAGAGAGAGAGAGAATTCTTGATACGAAACCACGACGACACACACCAGTCGACTCGCATCGGTTGCCTCCATGAACGGCGGAGCTATTCTCGCGTCCACACCACACCTGGCTCCAACGTGGACACGCCCATAGCAGGGGACACTACTAGGTCACGCATGGCATCAGAAGTTTTATCTCTGGGCCCCGAAAGGCATCTCTAGCAGCGTCGTTACGCATGCGCCCTCCCCTCCTGGGCGCATACGCCTCACGTCTCGACAGAGCGTAAGCTCTTGGCGTGTGACGAGACGAGTTCTTCGCCATTGCAGCGAGCAGCACACCACTCGCCGCAGCAGCCGGATGCATCGCACTCGCACGCGAGAAAAATTATTTTTTGCTTAGTACATCAGGCATCGCTCAGCTATTTGGTGGGTCCGCCGAAACGCCTCCCCGCCCTCCCCCCGCGCCCCGCAGCCTCCTCCGCACACACACACACACCCCGCCGCCGCACGCCTCGTCTCCCATGGACCCAGACCCGAGCCGCCCTCCCCGCCGCGGCTGCTCGTCGCCGGCGCTTGCGCAAACGAACAGCAATCACACCACCCTGCACGGTCGTCTGCGTTCCTCCCGTCCGTAGATACAGCAAAATGGCGCCTACCACGACCGAGACCATGATCATCGTGCGCGCCCGGCCCCCGATCCTCCTCCGCTGCACCTGGATAGCACGTCGCCACCGCTCGCCGCCGCCTCGCCTCGCTTCTTGACCGCCGCCATCGACGCCCGACCCCCGATTGCATCGCCGGCCAAGCCCCTTGCCGTCCTCACCGCCGCTTCCCTCGCCCCAGGTACCACGCCCCTGCGACTTAGGGAGCGGTTCAGCTGCTGGGCGGGCTTCAGGGTGGTGCTCACGCGAAAAGGAATCGACGCGATGTACGAAGCATACAAGAAGAGGAGAAAGAAGAGGAGAGACACCGGTGATGACGAAACAGAAGCTAGCGCAGACGAGAGCAGGGCAGGCCCGGGGACGGCGGAGTCGGAGCAGACGGCATCGGCCGCCGAGGGAACGTTGGGAAGAGGCACGAGGAGGGCGGCGACCTCAACCGACTATGGAGGACCCGTCGCCAGACGACGCAGAGCAGACGATGTGGAGGCGGAGCAGACGCGCAGGGCGAGACGAGGGAGGGAGCAGGACTTTGCGGAGATCAGCAGGAGGATGTACGAAGAGATTAGGAGCAGCAGGGACCCGAGGGACCATGTGGAAGACGGCTAGTGCTCGTGGCAAGTCCCCCTTCGGGAGGACGACCCCGGCTAGTCGCCGACCACACCCACAAAGAACCCTGCACAAAGATCGCACGGGCGGGGACCTGTTCCTTTTTACCCATCTCAGTTCTCATAGTAGAGGTGTCCGTGTTTTATTTATTTATTCACAGGACACAGCTCACAGGATGACAGACACATAGGTGTAGGTGGTCATGGGCTCACAGCTCACACAGACCTGCAAGTCCAAGACTCGTCGAGGACTTTGGTAAAGCGATGTGCCGCGCGCTCTCTGCAAAA
>NW_005198499.1:0-1690 GCF_000372725.1 Emiliania huxleyi CCMP1516 | reverse complement strand
TCAGTACGCCTTGGACAGTGACTTCTGCAGCCGCCTCCGGGGCCGGCGCCAGCCGCCTCGCTTCGCCAGTGCTGTCTACGCCGGCGACACGCGTGTCGGCTCGCAGCCCGCGTCGCCCGCGGCGGGCCCGCATGGCGCGCCGCTCGTCGGGAGCGTTCCCAGCAGGCTGTGCAGGGCAGTCTGCCTCACTCAGGGCGCCGCCGCCGCCGCGCGGGGCGCTGCTGCCGTGAACACTGCCGACGTGTATGTCACCATCGCCTCTCTTCGTCGCCGATCTCGCCGACGCCGCTCGCCGCTCGCCGCCGCCCTGCCCTGCCCCGCCCAGCCCTCGCACAAACAAACCAACACACACACACACACACACACACACACACACACACCTCGAGCGCCCCGCGCCCTCCCGCCCAACGCCCTGCGCCTCACGCCTCGCGTCCCACGCACGCCCCGCGCCCCGCGCCCCCACGCCCCTCACCTCGCGCCTCACGCCTCCCTCCCCACCCTCTCAGGCATTTCTCCTCCCTGCTGCTCGCCGACTCCTCCTCCCCCCGCAAGGAGCGCCCATACTCGCAGTGGGGGCACGGGTGGCGCCCACCGGCTCCACGGCCGCCGCGGTCCCCGCCACCCTTACATCCTGGGCTCCGAGCGGGAGTTCAACGAGTGGCTCCGCAACCTGCGGACCATGGCGAAGCAACACAAGTACCTCCTCGACATCATCGAGGAGGGCACCATCCGGCCGGGCTCGGAGCGCGAGGCCGAGGGGGTCGCGCTGCACGTGCGCTACAAGAACGTCGGCGTTGCGGACGGCCTCATCGCGGCCAAGATCGACACGTTCTTCGAGAACCTGGCGAGGACCCTGTCCCGCCAACTCTACGGTGCGCTGCAGAACGCCGTCAAGGACGACGAGACGCTGGCCGAGCTGTTGGCGGACGAGGACGCCGACCACTACGACGACAGCTGCGCGGCCGCCGCGGTCCCCGGAGTGGAAGATGCCGAAGTCGTCCACGTAGATGACGACGATGAGTTTCGTGCTGTTGCGGGTGAGGGTGAAGCAGCTCGGGTCCTGGAGTTGAGGACGACCTCGTTGTCGCAGAACGCAACTCCTCCGCGGAACGTGTGGCCGTCCTTTCCCTCGTTCTCGGCGAAGTACTTGCGCAGGTAGGCAGGCGTCTGTGTGAAGGTCTTCAGTGACCACTCACAAGCTGTTCCAAGAGGCCCGACAGAAATGTACTGTCAAAACTTTGTTCAAACAAAAGTCCTGGCCCGCGGCCCCCACACCCACAATGACTATCAATCCAAGGTGTCCTCGACCTGGTCGGTGCCGACGCCAGCGGCAAAGCCGCCGACGATGCCGTCCGGGTCGAACGTGCGGGTGACAGAGTCGGCCAGCGCCGCCCGCACCTCCTCGTGGTCGGCCGCGGTGGAGTCCGACTTCTTGGCGAAGGGGTCGTGCGGGAGGGTGCGGCCGGGGGACTTGGCGCACACCTTCTTGTACGAGGACTGGGCCATGCGCACCTTCGCCTCGTGGTCGATGCGGTCGGGGAGTTCCTCGAGCACCTTGGCGACAGGGACCCCCTTGCAGATGAGGTCGCCGATGCACTTGCCACCGTGCAACCCGTTGCAGTGGGTGTTGAAGACCGACGACCGCGCAGCCGTCTAGTCTACGGCCACACACACACACATAGTGTCCTTA
>NW_005198500.1:41922-53662 GCF_000372725.1 Emiliania huxleyi CCMP1516 | reverse complement strand
CACACACACACACACACACACACACACACACACACACACACACAGCATACCCAAACACACTCGCCGCAGGTGCTCGGCGTCGGCGGCGTCTTCCTGATGTCCGTGCTTGGCTACTCGTGCTTTTGCCTGCGCCAGGCCCACCCCCTGTCCCCCGCCGTACCCGCCCGAGCACGCGCCTCTTCCGCCTCCGCCCTCACCTCCGCCCTCTCCCTACCGCCCTCACCGCCGCCCTACCCTCCCGGCACGGCCCCAACCCCGCCCCCCCTCTCCCCCGCCGCACCCACCCGAGCACGCGCCTCTTCCGCCTCGTCGCTCAGTTTGACGTGGGCGTCTTTATGCGGATGCGGCTGCGAGACGAGAGCGACGACATGCGGGGCTCCACGCACGCGGAGAAGCTGCCGCCCGCTCGGTCGGCGCACTCTGCGCACGTGCGGCTCGACGAGGATGAGCCGGTGGAGCTGGTGGAGGAGCCGCCCGAGGAGCCGCCGAGGAAGCAACCTCAGGCGCCACCGCGGGCGAGGAAGCCTCCCGCCCCCTCGGTGCCCGAGCCCGCGGCTAGGCTCAACCCACGACAGCGGGCGGCGCGGGCGCCTCCCGCCCCCTCGGTGCCCGAGCCCGCGGCTAGGCTCAACCCACGACAGCGGGCGGCGCGGGCGCAGGCCCAGCAGGTGTCGCGATCGCATCACCTGCAGGCGGGCGTCGTGCTCGATGACGATAGGGATGAGGACCAAGACTGGGAGGACATGGCGACTGGCTCGACAACGCCGTCGCCGCCCTTCTCCCGATCGCCGGCGCGGGCCGAACGAGCGCACTCCCCGGTGTTCGAGTTTTAGCGGGCATTGTATCTCTGTGCCAGCGCGGGGAGGCCACTGTGGGGCGTGCGGGGGCGGCGACGCCTCGGTGGGCTACCGGGTGACATCGTGATGATGGAGAGCGCGCACGCACTTGGTGTATTGTGTATACGATTGGATGTTGGATCTGAAGCCTCTTTCCCACACTTCACCTCGGCAAGCAGGGTCATGACTCATGTTGAGAGAAGATTGAACGAGAGATAACCAACGCCAACGCTGCGATTAATCATCTGTGAGCTCGACTACGTCTAGCTCGGCAGCCTTGCGGCTATGGGCTGCTACACCTAGACCTACTCCTGTTCCACCCCTCAGCAGGCCAAAACGATGCTGCATGCCGATCCAAGCCCCCTCGGCCTTCTCAACCTCGGGCGACTCTGCCGCGGGTGCGGCCGGCTCGACCCGTCTACCGCCTTTTCGCGCCAGGCAGCACTGGGCACAAGAAAGCAGCGAGGTTGTGAACGGCACTCTCTGCATTCCCCTGCTTTGCGGTTGTGCGCCCATGCCGCGCAAGACATGGCGCAAGCTGACCTTGCGGTGCTGCTGCGACGGGTACAGCGGCACGGCGAGCGTGTCGAAGAGCTTGTACGGTGGCTGCTGCAGCACCTGAGGTGTTTGCTGGAAAAATTGCCTGAAGGCAACGCCGCCGCTTGCAGGGTCCTGCTCGGCGACGGGAGCGATGGCGATCCGCCGGTCCATTGCCGTTTGCACGATGCGCGCGACGGTGCCGGACGGGTCAAGAAAGGTCTTCTCGTTCAGGTAAAGCAGCAATACGGCGCGCCCCTGGAGCGGTGCGGGTGCGTTGGCTTCCTTGAGCACCTCTGAAGCCTCGCGGATCACAACCACGTCCGGAGAGTCCGGTGCGGCCGTGGTCGAGCTATGCCCCTCCGCCGCTGCCGCCTTCACCTCCGTCGCCACGTCATGCGCGCCCTCGTTCTCGCGACATACCAGGATGGTGACGAGACCAGTAAACCCGTGCGATCCGATTTCGCCTGGCACCGTGACGCCCGACGCGAGCTCGTTGAGATGCAGCGAATAGTACGGACTTTGGCGCAGCATGCGCAGCGCAACCTCCTTGAGCGACTCGAGCTGAAAGTCGTGCACTCGCACCCACGTAGCGCACAATCGGCGCCGATGGTGACAATGCGGGTGCTGTCGGGCGAGAAAGCTGCCGAGGCCGATCCGCCATTGGTTTGAGTGGATCCGCCGTAGGCGTGAGTTCTCTCCAGCAAGGGCGACGACAGGTCAGAGGAGCTCCACACTCGCAGCGCCTGGTCCTCGCCGGAGGTGACGATGCGGATGCCGTCAGGCGAGAATGCGACCGAATAGATGGTGTTGCTATGTGCGTTCTGCTTGTTCAGTAGGGGGCTCAGGTCTGAGGAGTGACATACTCGCAGGGATAAGTCGGAGGAGACCGTGGCGATGCGTGCACTGTCGGGAGACCAAGCGACGGAGTTAATGACATCGCTGTGTGCGGCGGTGCTCTCGACGAGGGGCGACGTCAGGTCCGAAGCGGCATTCCACACGCGCAGCGACCCGAACGCCATCGTATCGAACGATGCCGTCGCGAGGCGAGTGCCGTCGGGAGAGAAGGCGGCTGAGGTGACGGCCCTGTAGTTATCGTGTGCGTTGAGCCTCTCTAGCAGAGGCGACGTCAGGTCCGAAGCGACGTCCCACACACGCAACGCCCAATCGTTGCCGACCGTGGCGATGCGGCTGCCATCGGGCGAGTAGGCCACCGAGTAGATGTAACTGCTGTGAGCGTTGAGCCTCTCCAGAGGTGTCGACAGGTCCGAAGCGGCGTCCCACAGGCGTAGCGCCCCGTCTACGCCGCCCGTGGCTATGCGGGTGCCATCGGGCGAGAAAGTGACCGAGTAAATGCTGCCGCTGTGTGCGTTAACTTTCTCCAGCAGCGGCGTCGACAGGTCCGAGGCGGCGTCCCACACGCGCAGCGCAGAGTCGCCGCCGACCGTGGCGAGGCGGGTGGCGTCGGGTGAGAACGCAACATACACACGCGCGCAGCTCGAGGCTCCTCCCGTTTGGGGGATATGCGCATCGATCCTTTCAAGCACCAGATCAATCGCGATCTCGTTTGATGCGTCGATGGCGCCACCGTACGCGGTACCGTCGAGCGACACCACACTCGAGTCCTCGATCGAGGACTCAGTCACGAGCAACGACCCGCCGTGGCGCACCTTGACCGCCCCGCCACTCGCCTGCTTGCCACCATCAACAAGGTGCACGTGATCGAGCTCCAGCGTGCCGCCAAAGGCGACATCAAAGTGTCGAGAGCAGCCACTGGCGTTGAGAGATGCGCCGACGCCCGTGCTTCGCAGCGTCACGTGTGCGAGATGCACGCGCAGCTGCGAGCAGGCGGTCCAGGTGAAGAGAGACCCCTCTGGCAGCTCAACGACGAGGGCACCAGGCTTGCCGGATTGGCTGTTGATGAGGTTGCGGAGGCTGGTGAAGTCATTGGCGGCGAAGGTTGGCGGCGGTGCTGACGGTGGCGATGGTGGCAGTGAGGGCGGCGGCAACGGTGGCAGAGAGGGCGGGTGTTGCGGCGGAGACGGCGGTTGTTGCGGCGGCGGCAGAGACGGCGTTTGTAGCGGTGGTGCCGGAGACGGCGGAGGCGCCGGCGGAGAGAGCAAAATGCAGGCGAGTAGTGTCACAGTCGCCATTGCTCGGTGGGGCACATTTTTGGGTGCACCGCCCCCCGCGCCGGGAAACGGCGCTAACATGTCCGGCGGGCATTTTCCTTTTATTGGTATCTCTCTTTCACGCGTCGAGCAGTCTCTCTCGCCTGCGCACCCACCCACCCACACTCAGTCAGTAACGAGGTTCGCGGGGCGAGAGTGACGCACGCTCTTCCCGCCCGACCTCGCACAAGCACCAGACCTCAACGATGTCTACTGCTTGACATCCACAACCATTCGCTTGTCGAGTGCCAGCCGCACCACCAGCGTCGCCGCCGTCGCCTCCGCAGCCGCAATGATCTTGGCTGGCCCTCGCCGCATCATGCACTTTGCCCGTGTCGTCGGCCACTCACTGGTGGTGGCGACAGCGAGGAGCATCGCGTGCAGGTCGCACACGCAAGGGTGTACCGCTGCATCGCTGTAGCCCGTGTGGTGCGCGAGCTCATTTGTCCAAGGTTCCTCGCAGTGCGTCAACACGCGCGCGAGGCAAACGGCGGCGGCGGCGATTGTCGAGGGCAGAGCCGAGAGCATCTTGTACTCTCCCAGCGTGAGCTCGGCGAGGTAGCCCGAGATGTGCCCCGCGTCGCTGCGCGGCGCAACGCCGGCGACCTTGCAGAACTGGCTCAGGAAGACGAGAGAGGAGGGCGTGGTCAGCTTGAACTCGAGCGACGTGAGCATGAACCGCTCAGTCACGCGTATCTGTTTGGCCGAGAACTCGCCGCGCGTAAGCCGGGCGAACTCGCTGCAGCAGGGCTCGTACTCCACCTCCTCGTACTTTGCCGCGATCATGAGGGCTGCGACGCCGACCAGCTGCAGTTGTGGGTGAAGCACCCGCTTCCGCTCGAGGAAACGGTCGATCAGGTTCACCGTCAGGTGGAGCGTTTCGTCTTCGAACTTGTAAGCGTAGCACGCGTGCACGAGCCAGTCAACCAGGAGGAAGCGCATCTTTGCCGTGATGTTGGGCTGTCGTGCCAGGTAAGCTGTGTCAGCAACGCGGTTGACGCCTTCAATCTCTCTGTAGTGGCGGTGGATCTCCTCGAGGTACGGCACGAGCGAGTCGTTCACGTCGGCGGCACGGGCCTTGCTCGGAGCTGGCGCCGCGTCGTGTGCCGCGGCGAGGGCTGTCTGGAGGGTGCAACCCTGGACTGCGGCCGCGCTGTGCCGAGAGTGGCGTGCGCCCGCGTTGAGGGTGTTGGGCTGCAGCACACCCAAGCGCTCCAACGCCGCAGGGTCGCGGCGAGCGGGAGGCGTCGCCAGCAGGGCCGGCGGTGGCTCGCGGCTGACGGTTCGAAGGGTGCAGAAGATGCTGTGGCCGCGATTTCCCGCGAACCTCAGCGCGATGCCCTCCTTCCCGTGCCGCATCCGAATCGGGCCTGTCACCTCGCCGACCTCGCCGTGCATCACGAGGGCTTCGCTCGGGCCGATGTAGTAGAGATGGCTGCCGAGACGAAGGTCGCCAGGCAGCGGCGGCGGTGGCACTCGGCTCAGCTCGGTGACCAGGACGTTGACGGCACGTTGGTTGCCGCAAAAGGCGACGGCGAGCCTCTTGCCCTGGCACTGACTGACCACCTCGCCTCGCGCGCCGTGGACGACGCTGTCGCCGTCGTGGAAGGTGTAGGTTTCGCCGAGGAAGCTGACCCAGCAACCAACGTCGAGCTCCATATCGTTGATTTTCGTCGTGCTGCGCCTGCGCATGCGGTACTGCACTCCCCCCCTCGCTTTTGCAAAATCCTGCAAAGGTGGGGACGTGTCTGTCCTCGACCCAGCCCTAGCTTGGGATGTCCGTTGTATTTATTTATTTATTACTGCACTACTAATATAAGTTATAAAAGTCACGCACACGCACAAGTGCTCCAAGTGCGTCGGTGCGCCCCGCACCCCTAACGCGCGCGCGTAGCGCGCGCTAGGGGTGCCGCCGGCACCCCTAAGCGGCGCGCAGCGCCGCCGCACCCCTAAAACGCGCGCGCAGCGCGCCAGGCGCCGCAGCCTTGCGCCCGCAGATGCCAGATCGGTCCGCAGAGTGCGCTTCTTAGCTCCCCGGCCCTGGATGTGAAGCTACCGCTGACTGCACTCCATGTGCTCCAAGTGCTACCGGACAGACCCACTTCTCCCACCCCTCGCTTGTCGTGTCCGTTATATTTATTATAGACCCAGGGGGCGGCAGGGTCCAGAGGGACACGCGCCGCCGCTGCGAGCCCGGCTGGGAGAGCCGCCGCTCCACGACCCCGCAGAGCCGCTGTGAGCCGCCGCGCCACAACCCAACCCACACCGCCTCCGCGATGCGGCTTAGACGCGACGAATACCACCTTTGCTCCCCCAAGAGACGCTGCAGGCGCCCGGGCCCTTGCTCTCTCGGGCCGCCGTGGCGCGGATCTCCTCACGCCTGGGCGGCGTTGCGCAGGTACGCCTCAATCTTGTCCGGGTCCTTGACGCCGTCCGTCTCGATGCCGCTGGAGACGTCGACGCACCACGGCCCGACCTGCCGCACCGCCGCGCCCACGTTGTCCGGCGTCAGCCCTCCGGCGAGGATGAAGGGCGTCCGCCGCTGCACCTCCTCGCCAATCGACCAGTCAAACGTCTTGCCCGTGCCGCCGCCCTTGGAGTCGAGGAGGACGGCGGCGGCGAGCCCGCCCTGGATCTGGGAGCAGACCTGCTCGGCGGTGAGCGCCGGGCCCATGTGCACCACTCGGACCGCCGGCCGCGCCAGCTCCGCCGCCACCGCCCACCCTTCGTTGCCGTGCAGCTGGACGAGGTCAAGCCCGGCGGCCTGAGGGGCGGGGGCGGTGGGAGTGGCTCGCGGACAGAGGCTCGGGCGGGGGCGAGGGCGAAGGAGGCGGAGGGAGGGGCGACCACCTCGGCGGCGGCGTTCATCTCGTCCGCGCTCGCGTCGACAAACACCCCCACGACCAGCGGGCCCGCCTGCGCGCAGGCGCGCCGCAGCAGGCCGCTCCAGCCCTGCAGCCACTGCCTGGTCTCGCGCGCCTCGTCCGCGCCCTGGTCCGGCGCCGGCGCGGCGCGCTGCGGGAAGCGGGGCAGCGCCCACCCCTTCGGCCGCGGCCGCGCCTCGCGCACCGCCGCCACGATGGCCGCCGCCTCGCCGACGCTCACCTGCCGCTTGGACGGCGCGAGAATCACGCCGATGAGGTCGGCGCCGGCCTTGGCGGCGGCGGCGGCGGTCTCGGCGTCGCGCACGCCGCAGACCTTGCAGAGCGCGCGCGGCGGCGGCAGGCCGAGCAGCTCCCGCGCCAGCCCCGCCGGCGAGTCGGCGCGCATCAGAGACTCGCCGACGAGGACGCCGCACGCTCCGACGTCAGCGAGGGCGGTGACGTCGGAGCGAGTCGCAACGCCGGAGAGGGCAAGGAGGCGCACGCTCGAGCCTGCGGGGCGGGCGGACGACCCGCGCGTGAGGCGGCCGGCGCACCTCTCGCTCGCTCTCTCTCCCGCCGGCCGCGCGGCTCTTCTCACCGCTCGGCACGAGCGCAGCGCAGCGGGAGGTGGTCGTCATGTCCACCTCGAAGGTGTGGAGGTTGCGGTTGTTGACGCCGATCACCCGCGCGCCCGCGTCGAGCGCCACCCGCATCTCGCCCTCGTTGGCCGCCTCGACCAGGGGCTCCATGCCGAGGCTGCGAGAGAAGGCCATGAGCGACGACAGCTCTGCGGCCGAGAGCGCGGCGACGATGAGGAGCGCGGTGTCGGCGCCGTGCGCGCGCGCCTCGAGCAGCTGGTACTCGTCGACGATGAAGTCCTTGCGCAGCACGCACACCTCCTCGCCCAGCCCGCCCGCGACGAGCGCCGCGCGCACGCGAGCGAGGTCGTCGAGCGAGCCCTTGAACCACGACGGCTCGGTGAGCACAGAGATGGTGCAGGCGCCAGCGAGCGCGTAGGTGAGGCCCTGCTGCGCCGCGTCGGTGTGCGGCGCGATGTCGCCCTTGCTCGGGCTCGCGCGCTTCATCTCTGCAAGCAGCGCCATCGGGCCGCTCTTGCTGAGCACAGCCGCAAAGTCGTTCGGCGGAGCCGCCGCGGCGACGCGGGCGCGCAGCGCCTCGGCAGCCACCCGCGTCTTGGCCTCGGCGACGTCGAGCCGCCGCTGCTTGACGATCATCTCTAGCTTGCTCATTGCTTGCGACGCGAAGCAACCACACGGCGGGGACCACAGCCGCAACCGATATCTGGGTTTTGCTCCACATGACGGATGGGCGTGTCGTATCCACGTTTCAGTGTCGCATGTTACTTCCTGTCGTCTGTTGTGTTGTTGTGCCCTTGTTTGTGTCCTTGGCACCGTGGGTGCTGGGGGGGCGACAGGGAGAATGTGGCCCTGAGTTATGTGTACGCCAACTCACTCAGGGTGTGTGTGTGTCTTGTGAGCCTGTTTTTGTGTCTGTGTGTCGCTCGTGCGTGCCGTCATCATCTGTCCAGCGTCCACCCATACCGCGTTGGTGTCCAGTCCGAGCCTGGCTGTTCTTCACCTTCCTACATACATGCATACATCAGTGTCGTGTCTTGTGGTTCTGTTCCTTCCTGTCGCTCGGTCGCTCCTGTGTGTGACCGTCACCGCCCGTCCTGCTGTGTTTCGCCTTCGACACATACTCGAGCACATACTCCCAGCCTACTGTGTGAATTCGCGGAGCGAAGAAAATTTTATACGGAATACGTCGCTTTTTGGAAAGTTTTTGGAATACGTTGGAATACGCACGTATTCCACCCCCCCCCCCCCCGCAGCGCTGAAATTAAAGAAAACGAACGCCCGTTCCAGGAACCGTCCTCGAGATCGCGACCAACTATGCAAAGCCGCCTCGGACTCCAGCAGACCCCCAAGCCCGCCGGCGGCGCCGGCGCCACCCCGCGCGTGCGTGCGCGCCGCGCCGAAGTCCGCGCCCAAGCGCGATGGCCCACTCTGGCGCTCAGTTAAGGTGATCTCTGGTCCGTCTACGGGGCAATCAAGACGACGGCGCGCGGGCAGATGGGTCACGCCGTCGCCGACAAGCGCGTCTACTGCCACGAGGCGCTCCACCTCAAGGGCAAGCTTCAGACCGCCGGCTACAAGCAGGCGGTCGAGAAGTGGGACACCGACTCCGACTCGGACAGCTCGGACGAGGAGGACCTCAAGATGTGAGGCAAGCGCGGCGGCGGCAGGGGCGGTGTGGGGGGATGGGCGGTGGGGACGCTGCTGTGAGCACGTCGGACGCCACGCGCGGGACCTCCTTACGGTGCGCGCCGCGCACGCGCGCGCGGCTCGCACGCGCGCGTGCGCGTACAGTCTTATAGCTTATACACAGTCGGCACGCGCGTTCCGCGCGTGCCCCGCTGAATACAAATACTACCCATTCTAGAGCTGTTTTGGAATACGTGGAATACGTATTCACACAGTAGGACTCCCAGAGAGGTAGGTAGGTGGAGCTTGGTTGGCTTTGGGAGAGAGAGAGAGAGTTGCTTGTGCGTGGTTGGAGGCCCAAAAGGGCCCTGCAATTTGCAGGTCGCCTTTTTCCGCGGCAGGCCCTGGGGATAGCGGATAGGTACGGAGGGAGGGTGTAGAGGATGTAGAGTGTAGAGCGCTGTAGAGCTGTAGAGATGTAGAGCGCTCCCTGGAGCGCTGTAGAGCTATACATCCGCGGCACCGCGGGACGATCTGAGTCCGATGTAGAGCGATGTAGAGCGCGATTTTGCTGTAGAGTTGGTTGTAGAGGCTCTACAGCCAAACCGCCGGGAAGTCAGTGACTCAAAGAGGTCGAGCCGCGCTAATGCGTAATGGGGTGTCTCCGAGCTTGCTGGAGCTCTGATGGACGGCCCTCGCTGACTTATCCCTGACACACAGAGAGTCACTCTGACGGCACACAACACCCTATAACTGCGTCATGACCAGCCTGCCATGCGTCGCCGGTGCCGGGCGGTGGACTGTCGGCTGCGAGGACGGTCGCATTTGCGCGAGGCGAGGCGAGCATTCAGGCGCGTTGCAAGGCCTCGAGGCCTCGACAGGCCTCGACAGGCCTCGACAGGCCTCGACAGGCCTCGATCCAAATTCGGGTCGGAGCGTAGCGGAGTGGGACCCGAGTTTGAAAAGGGCGACGGACGCTTGCGTACTAGCCTCCAACAACGCCTCCCCGGCGCAGTCGCGCAGAGGGGCCCCCGGAGGGATGCTCAACCGCCCCACGCCACGCCGCTTGCGGCGGTCCTAATTCCAGCTCGAAGGCGTTACTTCTTAGGTAGGTAGGTAGAAAGGTGAAGAACAGCCAGGTTCGGACTGACACACTCAGGGACTTCTTATTTTTATCAAAAAGAAATCTTCCTCGGTCTGGCGAGCAGCGGAGGCCACTGACACCGCTCCGCTCTGGCAAGCATTGAGCTGAGGACTTCATGAACAAGCAGCCCGCCGCTCGAAGACACTCTGCCCGCATCGCATCGCGCGTCCCTGCGCCTGCTCCCGGGCCTGCCGCCGCTGCCGCCGCCGCTGCGGCGGCAAAGCGCAGCCAGCTTCCGCCCGCCGCGAGCTCGCGCTCAAAGAGCTTGCTGCTCCGGCTGCTCGACCGGCAAATTGACGCGCGAGCCATCCGCTCCTTTGAGAAGCGCAGCGTGCAGCAGCGCTTCTCGAATTTCAACGAGCGGGTCAAGTGCGACCTCTTTGCGCCCCCGAGCGGGAGTGAGCAGACGCCGCACGGCGTCGAGCACCTGCGCGAGCGGCGGACTTGCGTGCTCGAGCTCGTCGTGGCGGGCGGCCTCATCTTTGGGCTCGCCGACTCGGGCATCTGCTGCGGCTTTGACATGGACAGTGGCCGGCGAGTCGTGACGCTGAACGCATCGTCGCAAGAGGCGCGGGCGGGGCAGCGGCGTACCGCGCCTCGGCCTGCCCGCCCACACGCGCGGACGTCGGTCGCGTAGGTGATCCGCTCCTTGTTTCACAACAAGTCGAACAGCACGCTCATCATCGTCTCTGTCTGGGCGGCCGACGAGTACTCCTCGCTCCGCTGCCGCGCCTGCTCCCTGGAGGACCTCGCCTCGGGCAGCGCGGCGCGCCGCCCCTCGCACCACCTCCGCCCCCCTCTCCACCCTCCACACCGCGGGCCGACGCCGACCCGACGCTCCTCCGCCCCGCCTCCTCCGCCCTGCCTCGGGCGCCCCCCCCCCCCCCCCCCAGCTCACGCCCTGAGCTCAATCACCCTCGCGCCGCGACAGAGGCTCGGCCTCTCGCGCAGGAGTTCCGCGAGAGCGACCGCCGCCGGCCAGACCCGCACGCCTCCCATAACCAGCTGGCTGCGCAGCGTGAGCCCACAGCTCTCAAACGTGCTGGTCGACGCTGCTGCTGGAGCCATGTCGGGCGAGCACTTCTCGGGAGAGCACTGAGCAGCGTCGCTGTTGACGACCGACGCCGCGGATCGCAGCATCCCCTGGAGTTTCAGTCGGAGGGCGTCGATGTCGCCAAAACCGGCGTCGTCGAGGATCGGCATCGGTGCCGACATGGAAGTAGAGCTCTCGCAGCAGATGGTTTCTTCAGTGTTGGGTCCATTATGGCAATCCAGAGCGAAGGATAAACGGGAGCCGGCTTGTTTCTTTCGTTTCGAAACGCTGCCATTTGTTGTTCCATTCCGAGCCAGTCTGCTGTGAGAGGGGCTTGAGAAGTCTTTGGAAAGCTTCCTGGTAAGTTTATGCAAATTGTTTACTCGCCCCCGGGGTCAACGCGCCGTTTTGGGCGCACTTGATCGATCACAGCTGCGACCTGTACGCACGCACATCCGCACGCGCACACAAACACACAGGCACGCCAGCAACGCAACACAGACAGGGGATGTTTCACCTCTTGTTGCCGCTCGTCACACAGTGTCCACTTTCGTCGAGAGTATTCCGTGACCCGCATCTGTCCTTTGCGCACGGCGGACGAGCCGACTTCCGTGGACGCAACGGTGAGGAGAAACAACTGAATAGACACGAGCGCTTCGGCTGGTCACATGACTGACTTTCTGACATAGGTACTCTTTACAATTTTCTCTCCGCGCCTGGTCTCTCGGTCAACGTCAAAACAGAGGATGCTGTCTTCTCTTTGCGAGAAGGCAGGCTGACTGTGCACGGCTCGTTCATTACGGAAGCACACGTGACTGCGCGTATGGGTAGGACGCTCCTCGAGAGCTCTTTCTTCGCTCGAGAGCTCAACGAAGGCAACTGGGGCTGGCAGGTTATCAATGGATCCTGCGGGAAGCGCCGCTTCAAGTT
>NW_005198500.1:10879-41822 GCF_000372725.1 Emiliania huxleyi CCMP1516 | reverse complement strand
CCGCAGGTCTGGTCCATGCTCGACCCGAAGCGAGTGATGTTCGACCTAGCGGACCGGGACATCGAGGAGATCAAAATCTCGCCGGGCATCATGCTGCTGGTGCTCAAGCGCGGCGGGGGCGACCTCGGCGCCCACCAGCCCCTGCGCATCCTCTCCATCGAGACGGGGGAGGCGCGACCGCCCTAGCGCCCAGATTGCACTCGCGCACCCCCTCTCCCCCCCCGGCGCCCGCTCCTTTGACCACGCCTCGGCACCTCGCTTACGGGCTCCCGACCCCTCCCCCCGCGCGAACCCATCGCCCCCGCCCCCACACCGCCCGCAGGTGCTGCGAGACTTCAAACAGCTGGTGAAGCGAGGTGTCAAGATCGTCGTCATCGAGCAGTTCAACCAAAAGCTGCTGCTGCAGCAGGCGCACGCGAGCCTCTGCGCGCCGCCCGACCCGCGGGACACGTCCACGACACGTCCTGCGACGCGCCGCAGGAGGGGGAGCCGCTGCTCATCATCGACCTGCTGTCGAACGAGACCGTCACCGTGCCGCAGGAGCGCTTCCAGACGCCGTTCGCCTTCATCTTTTTGTACGAGCACCAGTGCTTCCTCTCCTTTCGCGACTCTGAGGTGCTGCTCTGGAACTTCCGTGGCGAGAAGGTGACGACGTTCGCGGACCACAAGCTGTGGTTCCCCGCCGCGGTGCACGACCACACCTCCATCATCTTCATCACGCAGACGCAGGACGTCATCATCTCCCTCTGCAACAACGGCCTGCTGCCAAACGGGATACACGACGTCAAGATCCACGTCTCTCACATCTCGACCGGCGCGCTCCACCGCGCCGCTCGGCGCGGGTGGGAGCGGAGGGCAGAGCTGTGGGCCCCTCCTCTGTAGGCGAGTGCCTCGCCAAGGTGAACTGGCACGACCGCAATAACCAGTGCGTCACCGCGATCAGCTACAACGAGGTGCGCGGCGAGCTGGTGGTCGGCGACGAGATCGGCTGCATATGGATCTGGTCAGCATGAGACGGGAGGGGCCGGGGTGGCGGGCGTCGGTACGCCGAGTACAGTGTGGTAGCATGGATGTCGCAGCCGGCGAGGCCAAGCGTTCGGCTGGGAGAGACCGGGGCCCGGTTTTGTATTTTGGGCTCGGGGTGTGTGTGTCGTCTGTGTATCTTTATCTCTCTTCCGTGTGATTCGCTGAGACTGTGCGCTGCGTGTGGTCAGTTTATATGGCACCGGCCCCCTGTGTTTTCGTGTTTCTGCTATACTGAATTTTTACTACTGAAAGAAAAGAAAATTTCGCGCCCGGTGACAACACCACACGGTGGTCGGTGAGAAACTGAGATTATGTGAGATGTGACATCCACAGAGAGTTAAAGACAGACGTGTCGGAGTTTTGTGTGTGCTGAGTGCGGCTGTGTAGAGTGTACTGGTCTACTGTGTCGACACACGGTACGGCTCTAGCCTCTACCCGGCCGATGACCGGATGAGGTTGAGGATGTGACTTGGTGACAAGACACACTGACCCAGCTGACAACATGACACTAGGACCCCTCGCGGGTACCGCGGGCGGCAGCGTCGTCGGCGGCGTAGGGAATTGCTCGCCGGGGTGATCGAGGTGGAAGTGACGGTGAGGGCGACGAGGGATTTCCCAACGGGCAGCGCGAGCAGCGGAGGCTCGTAGGACCGTAGCCTTCGAGTGACCTGCAAGTGAGTTGCGTCCGAGCACTTCCGTAGAGGATGTCGCGGCAGTTGAGATCTGGACAAACCATGAGGTTCGCCTCATCGTTCCGATAGGACCCTTGATTGTAATCAGGATCCCACCTGTAGATTAAGTCGTGGCACGCATTTCTCGACGTCGCTCGGGCACACTCGCACGGCGGCGGCAATGGTGGAAGAGGTGGAACAGGTGGCGGCAGCGCCGCCGGGCACCTTATACACCGGAGAGAAGCAGAGCCGTAGCCTCGATCACTGCACGTTAACCGACTCCCGTCCGAGCCGTAGATTGGGCGACAGATGTAATCCTGGCAAATCATGATGTTGTTCGCTCTATTTAGGTACGCTCCATCATTGTACTCAAAAAGCAAGTCGTGGCAGCTTCGCACCAAGGACCTCGACTCGGCGCAAGGACAAGTCTCAGGTGACTCTGGCGGGGGGGCCAACCTTCCCCGCTCTGGTGACGACGGAATGGGCGCTGGCGGTGGGGAGGAGGGGGTTGACGGTAGTGGCGGCGGCGATGGCGGCGGCGGCAATGGCGAGGCACTTGGGGGCGACGGTGAAGGTGACGGTGAAGGTGACGGCGGTGGCAGCGGCAATGGCGGCGGCGGCGGCGGCGGCGGCTGTGGTGGCGGTGGGGATGGCTTTGGCGACGGAGGTGGTGGCGGCTTTGGGGATGGCGGCGGCGGCGGCGGCGGCGGCGGCGGTGGCAATGGCGAGGCGCTTGGGGGCGGCGACGGTGAAGTTGACGGCGGTGGCAGCGGCGATGGCGGCGGCGGCGGCGGCGGCGGCTGTGGTGGCGGCGGGGATGGCTGTGGCAATGGAGGTGGCGGCGGCAGTGGGGATGGCGGCGGCAGCGGCGGCGGCGGCGGCTGTGGTGGCGGCGAGGATGGCTGTGGCGATGGAGGTGGCGGTGGAGGTGGCGGTGGAGGTGATGGTGGCGGCAGTGGCGGTGGCGGCGGTGGTGGTGGCGGTGGTGGCAATGGCGAGGCGCTTGGGGGCGGCGATGGTGATGGTGACGGCGGTGGCAGCGGCGATGGCGGTGGCGGCGATGGCGGCGGCTTTGGCGGTGGTGAAGATGGCGGAGGAGCTGGGGACGGCGGCGGCAGTGGCGAGTCGCTTGGGGGTGGGGACGGTGTAGGTGATGGCGGCGGTGGCGGCGGTGGCGATGGTTGCGGCGATGGTGGTGGCGGTGGCAGTGGTGAGGGACTCGGAGGGGCTGATGGTGCTGAGGACGGTGGCGGTGGCGGCGATGGAGGCGGCGGTGGCGAAGGCGGCGGCGGCGGCGGCGGTGTCAGCGGCGGTGTCAGCGGCGGTGATCGTGGCGGTGGAAGCGGTGGAGGCGGTGGAGGCGGTGGAGGTGATGGAGGCGGTGGCGGCGGTGGTGGTGGCGGTGGTGGCAATGGCGAGGCGCTTGGGGGCGGCGACGGTGATGGTGACGGCGGCGGCGGCGGTGGTAGCGGCGGCGGCGGCGGTGGCGGCGGCGGCGGCGGCGGTGGCGAAGATGGCGGAGGAGCCGGGGACGGCGGCGGCAGTGGCGAGTCGCTTGGGGGTGGGGACGGTGTAGGTGATGGCGGCGGCGGCGGCGGTGGCGATGGTTGCGGCGATGGTGGTGGCGGTGGCAGCGGTGAGGGGCTCGGAGGGGCTGATGGTGCTGAGGACGGTGGCGGTGGCGGCGACGGAGGCGTCGGCGTTGGAGGTGGCGATGAAGATGGCCGCGGCGGTGACAGTGGAGGCGGCGGCTGCGGCGGCTGTGGCGGTGGCGGTGGCGGCAACGGTGGCGGTGCTTGCGGAGGCAGCGGTGATGGTGTCGTCGTCGTCGTCGGCGTCGGCGGCGGCGGCGGCGGCAGTGGCGAGATCATCTGTGGGGTTGATGGTAAGGATGGTGGTGGCGCCGGCGACGACGATGGCGGTGATGGTGGAAGTGGCGGCGGCAAATGCGGCGAAGGTTCTGCTGATGGCGTTGACGACGGTAGTGACTGTGGAGGCGGCGGCGGCGGCGGCGATCTAGGCGATTGTGGTGACGGGCCTGGTGGTGCGACGAGAACAATAACTGTGGTGGGTGGCACATCGAACCCGACCGTAGTTCCCAGCTCCTCGCTCATGCTGGCTAGGAAGCTAGGTTGCAAGGCAGAGGCCGTGATATCATCGGCGGACGGGCCTACTGCGGCCTGAACGATCGTCACCAGCACTGTATTGTCGCCAAGGTCTTCCAGAGTGATCTGTTCGGCCGTTATATTGGCACCCGAGCCGGCAAAGGACGCGATCAACGCAGCCTCGATGGCATCCAACCCGATTGCGTCGAGTGCACGCCGCCGAAGCCTGCCGCCGCCAACGTCGAGCGAGAACGAGGTGGCGGCGACTTGGACTGCTCCCGGCGACAAAGGCGGTGGAGATGAGGGCGGGGGGCAGGGCGCCTCCTCCGAGAGGAACCGCCCCGCTACTCCCGCCGACGACCCTCGCTCGCCCAACATTGTCGATGCCTCAGAGGCGTCCAATACCGAGGACCCAGCCCCTTTATCGGGGCCGTCAGAAACGCCGCTGAAGCGCGAGAAGGCGAACTCAGTCGCGTACGGCGAAGCCATTTCGTACATTGTTGCATTGCCCTCGATCGCGCCCTCTGCCATGGCACTGGTGATGAACTCGCCGTCCTGTGGGTAGCTATCGACGTGGCCGTGCCTCGGCTCGTTGGACGAGAAGCTCTGGCCAATGATGCCATGCGGCATGACACGGGCGGCACTGCCACGAGCATGGAAACGGAAACTCACATCAATGCGGTGCCTAGGTCCTGAGACCCAGTCATAGACGTGGTTGCCCCGCACAGTGATGACCCAGCTGCGCCAGGAGAATTGAGCGCTAGAGAAGCTCATCTTGATAACCAGGTCGAAACACCGCTTGAAGCCTCCTCTGCCGAACTTGAAGCGGCGCTTCCCGCAGGATCCATTGATAACCTGCCAGCCCCAGTTGCCTTCGTTGAGCTCTCGAGCGAAGAAAGAGCTCTCGAGGAGCGTCCTACCCATACGCGCAGTCACGTGTGCTTCCGTAATGAACGAGCCGTGCACAGTCAGCCTGCCTTCTCGCAAAGAGAAGACAGCATCCTCTGTTTTGACGTTGACCGAGAGACCAGGCGCGGAGAGAAAATTGTAAAGAGTACCTATGTCAGAAAGTCAGTCATGTGACCAGCCGAAGCGCTCGTGTCTATTCAGTTGTTTCTCCTCACCGTTGCGTCCACGGAAGTCGGCTCGTCCGCCGTGCGCAAAGGACAGATGCGGGTCACGGAATACTCTCGACGAAAGTGGACACTGTGTGACGAGCGGCAACAAGAGGTGAAACATCCCCTGTCTGTGTTGCGTTGCTGGCGTGCCTGTGTGTTTGTGTGCGCGTGCGGATGTGCGTGCGTACAGGTCGCAGCTGTGATCGATCAAGTGCGCCCAAAACGGCGCGTTGACCCCGGGGGCGAGTAAACAATTTGCATAAACTTACCAGGAAGCTTTCCAAAGACTTCTCAAGCCCCTCTCACAGCAGACTGGCTCGGAATGGAACAACAAATGGCAGCGTTTCGAAACGAAAGAAACAAGCCGGCTCCCGTTTATCCTTCGCTCTGGATTGCCATAATGGACCCAACACTGAAGAAACCATCTGCTGCGAGAGCTCTACTTCCATGTCGGCACCGATGCCGATCCTCGACGACGCCGGTTTTGGCGACATCGACGCCCTCCGACTGAAACTCCAGGGGATGCTGCGATCCGCGGCGTCGGTCGTCAACAGCGACGCTGCTCAGTGCTCTCCCGAGAAGTGCTCGCCCGACATGCCGCCAGCAGCAGCGTCGACCAGCACGTTTGAGAGCTGTGGGCTCACGCTGCGCAGCCAGCTGGTTATGGGAGGCGCGCGGGTCTGGCCGGCGGCGGTCGCTCTCGCGGAACTCCTGCGCGAGAGGCCGAGCCTCTGTCGCGGCGCGAGGGTGATTGAGCTCGGGGCGGGAGCTGGCGCTCCCGGCCTCGTGTGCGCAGACCTTGGCGCGTCCTTTGTCCTCCTCACCGACGGCGACGCTGACCTCTTGCCTCTTCTCGCGGCTAACGCCGCGAGAAACGGCTTTGCTGCCGTCACGAGATGTGCCTGCTTCGACTGGCGCGACGCGCGGCAGTTGGCACGGATCGCCGGCGGAGAGACGGAGGACGCGACTTCCGACGCGGCGGACGGGACCGGGTCGGCAGGCTGCCTCGAGCGAGGGCGAGCCGCCGCGTCCTTCGCCTTCGCGCCGCTCGTTGGTCCGGCAGGATTGGGCGAGGAGAGCAGCGAAGGAGGCGCGGGAGCAGGCGACTTTGACCTCGTGCTCGCCGCAGACGTCACCTTCTCGTTTGGCGACGTGCGGCCTCTCGCGCGAGCCGCGGCGTCGCTGCTCCGTCGGGCGGAGGGAAGTGGCGACAGGAGCGTGGCTTGAGGCCCCGGCGTGGCTACCCGCCCGCCTCTCACGCGTGGCAATGTCCCGCCCCTACCACGCAGGAGGCTGCTGCTCGCGCGCTCCGGCCTGTTCGAAGAGCTCGAGCCGACGCTCCTCGCGGCGATGCAAGAGGAGGGGCTCGAGCTGCTCTCGCGGAGAGAGGGGAGCCAGGCCAACGCGACGGCGAGACCCGGATGGAGCAACCTGTCGCCCGCTGGGAAATGTTGCACCGACGGCTTGGTGCCGATGATAGGTGCTCGAGCTTGGCTGGCGATAGCTACGTGAAGTACTGCGACCTGGGCGACTCAATCACAACGGTGCTATCGCGCGGCGGTGTCCTGGACCTCTGGCATCCCTATGCGATGCGCATTCTCAATCTGCTGCAGCGCGGGTTTGCCCCGACGGCCCACGACCGGTCGGTCGGCGTCTGGTGACTGGTCCCCCGGCGTTTGTCTCGAGTTTTTTTGCGATTCGGTGTGGCAGCGGCAAGCGGCATGTGAGTTTTTTACGTACGGCTCGTACCGTCGGTACCACATGGACATGGCCGGTACGCCGCGCGGGGGGCCATGTGGTAGAGATATAGCTGGTAGCTGGTAGAGGTAGTGACCCCTAGTGAGTAGTGTTCGCTGTTCGCTCGTACCCGATAGTGACACGTACATGTAACGGACTATTCGATGCGGAAGCAGTCGGCTTAGGCGAACAGGCGAGGTACTTGGTGAGGTGCCATACAGAGAGAATTATCGACCGGAAGGTCTCTGCAGTCTGGAGCCGCGTGCACCGCGTTCACACAACTTAGAACTCGAGGCGGGCTACCCCCTCCTATTCCTGTTCGAGCTCAGCAAAAATCATGGGGTCTTCCCTCGCGAGCTGCTCCTGGTAAAACTCGCCCGTCTCGAACGGCACCACTATCAGCAGCGACTTGCCTGCGAGGGTGATGGAAGGCGTTGGGTCTCCACCGGGCGGGCAGGACTGGCGCTCGGCTGGCGGCTCGCACCCGTCTTCTGCGCCTCGAGGTACTTCTCCTTCGCCTCCCCCTTGAGGTCGGGGATGACGCGCACCAGCGCCTCGCACACCTGCAGTCACAGCAGGGCAGACGTGGCTCGTGAGCTGGCGGCGCTTGCCGGTGCTGGGGCACCGGCCACGAGCTCGCGCACCGGCTCCTCCTCGTAATCCTCGTCGCCGAGGAGGATCACCTTGTGCATCGGCACCTCCTCCGTGTTTTTCATGAGCTTGGGCTTGGCCACGATAGCTGCCGGCCCGGACCCGCCCTTGCCGCTCCCGCCGCCGTCCGTCACCTGTCGTGTCTTGGTCTTGGCGGGAGCGGGCGCCAGCTGCATCGTCGCGGCGGCAGCGCGCTGCGCGCCGCAAAGCGGCGCCACGCCTACCCGGAGCGCATCCACGCCCGAGAGCAGCAGCACGAGCGCTGTCCAGATCGTGCCTCTCATGGATGCCTAAGCGTGAATTCACTAGCTAGGCTCGCAATAATCGCCTTTTTAGCCCGATCTTACAGCTTATTCGAATGTCTTCTTACGTTGCTTCGTGAGCGATTCAGCCGTCATTTACCCTCCTTTCACCCGCCCTTCACCCGCTCTTCCCCCGCCTTTCAGCCATTTACACAACATTGAACCGCGTTTCACAAACAAACATGTTTCCCGCTCTTCGGCGACACGCTTTGCCTTGAAGTTACCGCACCTACGCTAAATTCAAGCCCCTTCAAGCCAATTTAGCCTCTCTCCCTCAAGGCCCTCCAATTTATGGGCAGGCAGGAACACTGGTCACTGCGGCTGCTGCTAACTAAGTAAGCACCCGCACCGCCCAGTGAGATGTGTCGCGGGCTAGGATAAGGACCATGATCTGTCTTCCACAGATCCCACATTTCATGATGAGGGAATCAATGCCGATGAGCAAGGGCTCAGTCCCGGCCATGTGTCCCTCGCCCCGCGCGCCTTGGCACGAAACGCAACCAAAACAAACACTCGAAACACGGAAGAAGAATTCAACGCTGGCACAATTCATGGGAGGGAGTGTTGTTGTCGTGCATAGTAGGAAGCAAGACGTGCTCTCTCTCGACAGCTAAGGGCTAAGTAAGACGCGCTCATTGTTGCAATGTCATTGTACATTGAAACAAATCTTCAACCCGCGTTGTATTCATGGTTAGGCACCCTTGCTCATGATCGTGTCTTTTTAGTCGACATGAAAGAAAACGCGTCTAGTCCATTCTTTCTGTCTGCCCTCCCCCTGCGCCGGCGCCGGAAGAATTCGAATAACCAAAAGAAAAAGAAAAGAAACACCGCAAAAGAATCTCGCGATACATACAGTGGGTTGCGGATTTCGCGGCACGCCGCCCTTTCCATAAGCTTTTTCCACACCCCTCACCCACCCCACGCCGTGGTTTCTGAACTCCCACCCAAGCAAGGTAGGTCAGAGCTAGTCGTCTAGCCTTGTAGTCGTTGGGCAGCCGCAGTGGAGAATGCTGCCTATTGTGCATGTCGCAATCAAGTCGCACCTCTCTTCTTCAGCGAATGCAGCGGCAGCACCACGTCAGAGGCCGGGCCAACTCCCCACCCGCTTGGATCGATCAGCTGACAGCTCCACCAGCTCCACCACCGCGTGTCGTGTCACGAAGCATGAGATAGACATAGAAAGCATGAACCATCGAAAGGTCTGGTCTCCAAAAAGAACTCTCGGCGACCGCCGCGCGCGCCCCGCCCCTTTTGCGCAGCAACACCTTAATAAATTTCATGGCCCTCCAAATTCGGGTCGGAGCGTATAGCGAAGTGGGACCCGAGTTTGAAAAAGGCGACGGACGCTTGCGTCCTAGCCTCCAACAACGCCTCCCCGGCGCAGAGGGGCCCCGCGGAGGGATGCTCAACCGCTCCACTCCACGCCGCTTGCGGCGGTCCTATTCCCAGCTCGAGGGGCCAGTTCTTATCTTTCTACGATTGTGTTGCCGACGTGGATGATCACAACGTGGTGACAAAGACCGTCATGGGACGATGGGAGCGCGTGTGCGGCAGCAGGCGGGGGTGCCACACGGAGCGCACCACGAGAGGATTATGCGGGGAGAGGCGGGGAGAGAGACCCCGGGCGCCGCCACAAGGAGCGAACTCAGGGGCTGCCTCGTCTGTAAGGCCGTGAGGGACGCGGCGAGGAGGGCGGCACTAAAGCGAGACCCGCTGTGTCCGACCGTGCGGAAAGCCGCGCAGAAATGGACCGAGGAAGATGAGAACCCGCCTAGAGCGACGATGGCGCACTTGCTTAGCGGCGCCTGCCTGGGGAATAGGGAGCAGGCCAGATGGTTCCTCAGAGTAGCGCGAGCGCAGACGGGGACGGCGATCAGCAAAGTAGCCCAGGCGGCACCCGACTCCAAGGATACGCTGAAGACGCTGAGGATAGCGCATGTCGCTGCGCTGAAGGGCTCACGCTATAGGGTGCTGGATGAGGACGGGTACGATGCACTAGCCCCAGCCGTCGGGGGGGTGTTGCCGGCGCTGGTAGATGATCTCTCGGAGAAGAGCCGGAGGGACCTTTTGGCGCCGGGGTCACGAGGAACTTGCAAGTCGTGGCGGAGGCGGCGACGGGAGCGGTGCAGAGGTGGATCCAGCTCAATGATGAGGCTACGGCGCGCATAATGAAGAGAGAGGAACACATCGAGTGGCTGAGGAAGCTCTTCACTGGGTGGAAAGAGGCTCGGCCGGCCTTGAGGGAGTCGCGGAGGAGGAGGGATAACGCAGGCAACGCAGGGACGGGCCAGCAGCCAGTGGGACGAACGAGGGCCGCGACGGCGGCTCAAGCGGGAGGGAGCGGAGACGGTGGGCAGCGAGCAAAGTGGGTGAGACTGATGATGCTCCTTCGACTTAGGGAGAGCGGTTCAGCTGCTGGGCGGGCTTCAGGCTGGTGCTCACACGAAAAGGAATCGACGCGATGTACAAAGCATACAAGAAGGGGAGAAGGAAGAGGAGAGACGCCGGTGGTGACGAAGCAGAAATTAGCGCAGACGAGAGCAGGGCAGACCCGGGGACTGGGGAGCCGGAGCAGACGGCATCGGCCGCCGAGGGAACGTTGGGAAGAGGCACGAGGAGGGCGGCGACCTCAACCGACTATGGAGGACCCGTCGCCAGACGACGCAGGGCAGACGATGTGGAGGCGGAGCAGACGCGCAGGGCGAGACGAGGGAGGGAGCAGGACTTTGCGGAGATCAGCAGGAGGATGTACGAAGAGATTAGGAGCAGCACGCAGCAAGGACCCGTCGAGGGACCATGTGGAAGACGGCTAGTGCTAGTCCCCCATCGGGAGGACGACCCCGGCTAGTCGCCGACCACACCCACAAAGAACCCTGCACAAAGATCGCACGGGCGGGGACCTGTTCCTTTTTACCCATCTCACAGTAGAGAGGTGTCCGTTTTTATTTATTTATTTATTTAGAGCGCTATAGATGGCAAAATTTTTCTTCGCCTCCGGCGGGGCCGCTCGCCGCGGGGCTAGAGAGTGACTTTAGTCGATGTCGGCTAGAAGTGCTGCACGTTTTTCAGAATTTCACCCTTGGAACATAGCGTACCAATAGCTATCGTTCGGATCTACACCATCCAGCATTGATGAATCAACGAACAGCTGGCAGACGAACCGGCCCTCATTCACGTTGACAAAGTTGGACGTAGCCGCCGAGACGTAGCCAGAGTAATGGACGCAGGGATGCCCCTCCCACGCCGTCTCGCCGTCCGTGCAGTGGCGGTGCTCCTCCACCTTGAAGACCGAGATGCCCCACGCCTGATCGCCCTGCTCCGGGCTGGACGTCGACGTCGGCTCGAGCAGCGCGATGTTCTTGTGGTCCCACGCGCTCGAGACCAGCGCGTCGGCCTCTGCCGCGTCGCCCTCGATGGTCTTCGCGAGGTGGTGAGGGAAATCGGTGAACTTGACCGCCGTCTGCGGGTAGTAGTTGAAGGCGATGTCGGCGACAAAGTGCCCGCCCATGTCGCCCGGCGTCTCGCTGCCGTCGACGTCGCGCACCTTCATCACGACGTTGAGGTTCGAGCAGAAGCCGGTGGTGGCGATGAGCCAGGCGGGGTCGTCGACCACGTCGGGCACGGGAGGAGAGGGCTTGGTCGCAAAGGCGAGGCCGCGAGCTGTTGGGTTGACGGCTTCCGCCTGCGCACGCCGCGAGCTCAGCCTGCCTGTGTGGGTAAATGTGGCGGGGCGGAGCTTGTTACCGGCAAAGCAGACGCCGATAGCGCGGTCACGAGCAGAAGGGAGGCAATCTTCACCATCCAGTCCCCAATAGGTTTACCCCGCGGCCAAAAACGCGTGCCGTTCCTTTGTAAAAGCGGGAAAATCTGTAGGCCCCTAAGGCCTACGCTCTCTCTTCTCTCTCTCTTCTCCCAGTACAGCTAAAAGTACATACACACATACAAAGAGTAATTTAACAAGTCTCTCTCAAGAGAGGCTCTTTTTGAATGTAGAGTATGTTGTTGGCAAAACAAGACACAGAGCTCACACAGAATCACAGCGGGAGGAAAGCGGCGAGTCGCAATTCCTGGGGTCCTTGTGGCGGGCCACCCTGTCCAGAGAGAGAGGCATGGATGCCAATCTGGGGTCTTTCGACCGAGTCTGATTTCGCCTCGCCGCCTCCCGATGGTGGTAAGGCTGGAGAGCCAAACTTCGCCCCAACTGCGAAACGATTGCGATTGCAGAGAGGTTTTTGTTTTGCGATTGGCGTTGGCCTGAATGAAGGACTTGCCCCGTTGCTGAATCTCGATGCACACCTTTCGCTGCGAAATTGGGAGCTCAAACCTATCATCATGGTTGCAACTGAAAAAGACCTGAGCCCTCCCCCTACTCTAATTTGTGTCGAGCCTGTCTGCTGTGACACTCAGTTGTTTTGTTTACATTTACAAATGTAATTTGTGTTTCGGAAACGGCACGCCGCCGGATTTGCCGCGAGCCGACCTGCCTTTGCGCACACATGGATGCGGCTGGTACTGAACTCGGAGAAGATCTCGTCGACGCGATCTGCCGAGGCGACGAGGGAGCCGTGCGGGCGTGGCTCGACGACAACGGCCGTGTCAACTCGACGTTGGGCGGTGGAACCGCGCTGATGTTCGCAGCCTCCCACGGCCACGAGCGGCTGGTCAATATCCTGGTGCAAGCTGGCGCAAATATCACCCATCAGGACACCGATGGCGACACCGCGCTGATGTCTGCCGCCGACAACGGCCACGAGAAGGTGGCCGACCTGCTGATTCGGCACGGCGCGGATGCGGACCAGCAGAATTGCTGCGGCGGCACCGCGTTGATGATCGCCGCCCAGCACAGCCATCTCGCCGTGGTGCGCCGGTTGCTGCAGGCGGGGGCAGACACGCAGAAACTCGACTCGGAGGGTAGGTCTGTGATGCAACTGGCCGCGGGGCCAACGCTGACGGCGGTGATGGAGGCAGAGACAGACGCCCGGCTGGCCGAGTTGGAGACGCTAGAAGCCACGTGCTCTAGCAGCGAAGCTTCATGGCTAGTGGAATTGCGGGTCAAGCTCGCGCATATGAGAGAGAGACTCTCTTCGCATATGAAGCTGCAGCAGGAGGAGCATACAAAGCAGATGGCTCACTTCGCGGAAAGAAAGGCTATCCTTGACGCTGAAAAGCAGCAGATGGAGAAGAAGATGGCGGACCTCAACGCGCACATTGATGTGCTAAAGGAGGCGAGCACGCCCCGTCGCAACGGCAGTGGAACTGTCGAGCGGCTCCGGCGGCGGCAGCAGCGCAACTCGCAGGCGGAGGCTGGCCACAGCTCGCCACGGGCCTCCGGCGGAGCCTCCGAGGCCGATGGCTTAGCGGCAGAGGCGGCGGCGGCGGCGGAGGCGGCGGCAGCGGCCGCCGCCGCCTCCTTGCTCGCTGAGGAGGAAGCTGCGCAGTGGATCAAGAGCAAGAAGATGCAGCGGAAGGGCAAGGTCGGCAAGAAGAAGGGTGCGAGTGGTGTCGGCAAGGGCAGCCCCAGGCCGGCGGTGCAGGAGGCGCAGGGTGCGGACGCATCTCAAGAGTGCGCGCGGCCAGAGACGGAGTCAGTGCACGGTGGCATCCCCTTCTCGCAGCTCCTCAAGCTGCTCGAGCGCGTGGCGCGGTGCGAGGAGGAGATTGGGACCGGGCCTGCCGCCGACGGGGCGGATTTGAAAAAGCGCGTCGACTCGCTGGAGGCCATCCTCGGCGTGGCGAGCGAGGGCAGCATCGTGGAGCGGCTCGGCGCCATCGAGGGCCTGATTGGGAGCGAGGCCACGCTGGAGGCAGCGCCGGTGGCAGCGGCGGCGCCAGCCGATTGGCTGGCGGTGGAGGAAGCGCGCGAGGAGGCGGAGCGGGCTGCGCGTGCCGAGGCGGCAGCAGAGGCGGCAAGGGTTCAAGCGATGGAGCGCGCCGGTGCCTGCCTAGCCGAGGAGCTGATAGCGAGGGTCGTTTCGGACGCCGCGAAAGATCTTGCGGCGGCGGCAGTGGAGCGGCGCACGTTGGCGGCGGAGGCTGCGAGGCAAGAGGTGGAAGAGGCGTCGCGACGAGAGGCCGAGGCGCAGGCGCGGCGCGAGGCGGCAGCGGAGGACAGGAAGTGGCGTGAGCTAGAGGCGACGGCCAAGGCGGAGGCGGCGGCGGCGGCGGCAGCGGCGGCGGCGGCGGCGGCTGGGCTTGTGGCGCCCGCGCTCGCGTCGGCGGTGTTGGAGGCGAGGGCGGAGGCCGAGAAGACGCGGCTAGCCGAGAGGGCGCCGCTAGCGCCCAAGACGCCCGAGCCGCGAGAGGACGAACGCGAAAAGAGGTGGGAGGCCGAGAGGGCGCGGCTAGCGGCCATCGAGGCTGCCAAGACGCCCGAAGAGAGAGCTGCAGAGTCGTCGTCGTCGTCGTCGGCGGCGGCGGCGGCGGCGGCTGGGCGTGTGGCGCCTGCGCTGGCGTCGGCGGTATTGCAAACGAGGGCGGAGGCCGGGAAGGCGCGACTAGCCACGGTGGCGGCGCTGAATGCGGTGGCGCAAGAAGCAAATGATTGGGAGGTAGCGCTGGCTCAGATGGCATTGTCGGCCTCGCGCAGACAGGCACGGACAAGCCGCACCGCCTTCGTGGCGCGTCTCATAGAGCAGCTGGACCTCTTTTCCCGCTCGTGGCTCGCTCAATCCGCCAACATGAGCGGCCCCTCTCTCTTCGTCGCTAACAACGCCTCGCTCGTTGTCCCTTTCGGCAGCTCCGCGTCGCTTCTCAGCGGCCCCGCCTCGGATGTGGACCTCGCGGTGCTCCTCGAGCTGCCGATGGAGGAGCAGCGCCGCTTCGTCGAGGCCCTCGCCCAGCAGCCCTTCGCGAGTCCCTTCAGTGCGATGGTGGCTACGCCGGTCCCGCTTGCGCGCGTCCCGATCTGCAACCTCCGCGACCCTGTGTCCGGGCTTGCTGTGGACGTGTCGGCCGGCAATGCCATCGCGATTGACAACACATTGCTGATTCGGACGTACATGGAGCTGGACGAGCAAGGCCGACAGCTCTGCGTGCTGGTAAAGGCGTGGGCAAAGGCGAGGCGGATCTCCTCGACGCGAAACAACACGCCATCGAGCTACGCGTGGGTGCGACGCCCCCGCCCCCCCGCGTGCGGCCGCCTCAAGCATCGCACTTATAGGGCTGCCACTGTCCCCGCGGTCGCCAGGTCCTGCTCGCCATCTGCCACCTGCAGAGCTGTCAGCCTCCCGTGTTGCCTTGCCTCCAGTCGCCCGAGTATGCCGCAGCCGCGGCGACGCTCGCCCGCGTCGATGGCATGGCCGGCACCTGCTGGGTCGAGAACACCACACTGACGCACGACGGGCACTGCGTAAGCTACGCCTTTTGTGGCAGCGCCGCCGCCGCACGGACCATGTGGAGGCCGGGGGCGGCGGTGACTCTCGCCGGCGGCGGAAAGAGGCTCGCCGAGCTGCTCCGCGGCTTCTTCGACACCGCCGCACAACTGGCGAACGGCGCGGCGGCCGCCCCATCGTACCTCGCCGCGTGCGCGTCCGCCGGGGGCTTCCGGCCGCTCCCCTCGTGCCGGTGCTTCGACAGCGGCCGGGCTCAGCACTTCGCGATCGAGGATCCGCTCGAGCCGCACCGCGATCTCGGCGGAATGGTCACGCCCGCCACGCTCGCCACCATGCAGGGCGAGATTGCTCGGGCGCGTGACCTCCTCGGGGCGGCGCTACCCAACGTCCGGCAGTCCAGGCCCAGGGCCAGGCCGAGTCGGCGCGAAATTGACGCGTGGCTGGATACGCTCCTTGAGCAGAGACCCTGAGACCACTGCGCATTTTGGGGGGTGGCACTGGGTTCGACGCGTCACCATGACACACGCCAGCACTGTCTCCGACGGCGCTCCGACGCGCTCGACTACAGCGGATTCACCTCCGGGGACCCGAACCCTCTCGCGCCCACCAGGGTTCGGACTTTTTGCGGGGTATGGTATGGTACGCTCACTCACGCAACCCACCTCGAGAGAGAGAGAGAGTGTGTGTGTGTGTGTGTCACACACACCACCTCGAGACCATACCCCCCCGCCTGCTGACAGACCCAGCCTCCCGGAGACCGGGGGTGGGCGGTCAGGACCATACCCCCCCACCCTTTGGGCGATAATACCATACCACACCCCGCAAAAAGTTGGAAGCCAGCCACACACAATGTCCATTGAGGTAGAGGCGAGCGACGTGGTGCGCGTGGTGCTGCAGTTCCTCTCGGAGAACAAGCTCAACGCCTCTCTCGCCGCGCTGCAGAAAGAGTCTGGCATCTCGCTCAACGCGACCGACTCTGTCGACCGGCTCACGGCGGACGTGCTGGCCGGCCGGTGGGACGCGGTGCTGACGGCGGTGGCGCCGATGTCGCTGCCGCGTGGCCTGCTCTCGGAGCTGTACGAGCAGGTTGTCGTCGAGCTGCTCGAGCTGCGCGAGCCGGACACGGCGCGGCAGATGCTGCGCGGCGCCGCGCCGCTGCTGGCGATGAAGGCGCACGAGCCGAAGCGGCATGCGCGGCTCGAGGCGCTCGCGGCGCGACCCTACTTTGAGGCGCGCGACGCATACGACGGCGGCGTGACGCGGGAGAGCCGCCGCTCCTCGATCGCCGAGGGGCTGCGCGCGGAGGTCGCGGCGGTGCCCCCCGCCCGCCTCCTCACCCTCCTCGGACAAGCGCTCAAGTGGCAGCGGCAGCAGGGCATGCTCCCGCCCGAGGGCACAAAGTTCGACGTGCTCGCGGGCGGCGCGGCGCGGCGGCTGGTCGAGCGGGAGGCGTACGTCTCCGTCGCCGGCCCCGTCATCAAGTTTGGCAAGAAGAGCCACGCGGAGTGCGCGGCCTTTTCGCCCGACGGCGCGTTCCTCGTCTCTGGCTCGATCGACGGCTTCCTGGAGGTCTGGGACTTTGAGCGCGGGAAGCTGCGGCTGGACCTGCCCTACCAGGAGAGCGACCAGCTGATGATGCACGACGCCGCCGTCCTCAGCCTCGGCTTCTCGCGCGACTCCGAGCTTCTCGCCTCCGGATCGCAAGACGGCGTGCTGAAGGTCTGGCGGCCGCGCACGGGCCAGTGCGTGCGCCGCTTCCCTAAGGCGCACGCGGGCGGCGTCACGTGCGTCGCATTCGCGCGCGACGGGCTCTCCGTCGCCACCGGCTCCTTCGACGCGCTGGTGCGCGTGCACGGCCTCAAGTCGGGCAAGTCGCTAAAGGAGGCGAGCCGAGATGCCGCCGAGATGCCATCGAGATGCCGCCGAGATGCCATCGAGATGCCGCCGAGATGCAGCCAGCCGAGATGCCGCCGAGATAAAGCCGTCTGCGAGAGTCACACATCCACGACACGTTCACGACACGTCCACGACGTGTCCAGATGCGCGGGCATACCTCTTACGTCAACGGCGTCGACTGGTGCGCGCCCCTCCCGCCTCCAGCCCCCTACATCGTGTTGCCGTCGTCACACGGCCCACAAGCGCGGCGGACTGCGGCGCCACCCCGGCCCCTCCCTCGCCACCTCGCCGCCGCCGCCCTCGCCGCCACCGCCCTCGCCGCCGCCCTCGCCGCCGCCGCCCTCGCCGCCACCGCCCTCGCCGCCACCGCCCTCGCCGCCACCGCCCTCGCCGCCACCGCCCTCGCCGCCACCGCCCTCGCCACCCTCACTCGCACGGCGGGCGCTCGTCGCATATCTCGCCATACCTCCCCACATCTCCCCACATCTCCCCACATCTCCCCACATCTCCCCACATCTCGCCAGGTCCGCCGACGGCAGCCGCCTCGCCTCGGCCTCTTCCGATGGCTCGGTGCGCGTGTGGGACGCTAAGAGCTGCGACTGCCTCCACTCGTTCCGCCCGCCCGCACCCACCGGCGAACTCGCGGCCGCCGTCCAGGCGCTCTCTCTGCGCGCTGTCTTGACGCGCCCTGCGGTGGAGCACAGGCGCCGAGCTCGCCGTCAACAGCGCCACGTTCTTGCCAAACTCGTCCGACGCGCTGCTCGTCTGCAACCGCTCTGCCGAGGCGTTTGTGACGTCGCTCTCGGGAGACATCACCACGCGCCTCGCGTCGGGCGAGCCCGCCGTCGTTTCTTTCTGGGGTCGCACGGGGGCGGAGCGCTCAGTCACGACTTCGGCTGTGAGGTAGGCAAGCGGGAGGGCGGCGACTTCATTGCTTCGATGGTGACAGCGCAGGGCGGGTGCGCGCACTCCGGTGAGCGCGCTGCCGGCCGCGCCTCTAGAGCGGAGCCTCGACCTCGTGAGCAGGTGGGTGCACGCCGTGGCTGAGGACGGCTTCCTCTACTCCTTCGACCTCGGAAAGGGCGAGCTCGGCCACTTGCTCAAGGCGCGAGCGTTGCCCGAGATGCAGCCGAGAAGCAGCCGAGATCTGGTCGAGAGAGCAACGGGCCCGGCGTGAGCCTCCCCTTGGCAAGAGAGGTTCGCCCTTCGGCCAAGGTCTGCCCGAGGCCATGTCGAGAGATGTGGCCCAGATCTAGCCGCGAGCCCACCCGAGGACTAGTCGAGAGGGCACACCGCCGCTGCCGCTGCCGCTGCCACCACCACCACACCACCACCACCACCACCAAGCCGCCGCCGCGACCGCACCGCCGCCGCCGCCGCCGCCACCACCACCACCACCACCCACCAAGCCGCCACCGCCGCTACCACACGAACCAACACCACCACACCATCACCAGACGAGCTCGCCCCCGCCGGGTCGTCCGCAGGCGCACGAAAAGGACGTGATCGGCGTGGTCTCCCATCCGCACCGCAACCTCGTCGCCACGTGGTCCGACGACGGCACTCTCCGCCTCTGGCGGGCGTCGGCCCATGGCGACTGACCCGGCCGGCGCAGCGTGGGGGGGACCGGGCCCGCCGCTTTGTCTAGGCTCTAGCCACCGCGCTCGCGATCTGCGCGGGGGCCGTACAATGCTCAGGGTATCTACGTAAGCTCTGGGAATCCACTCTGGGCCTCTGCAGATTGTTGGTGTTGCAAAACTGAGAACTGGACTCACGAAACACAGAGAGGCGAGGCCGAGGGCGATCACCGATCTCAGCTCTGACAGTCCTCGCGCACGAGTCTGTGCTCAGTCGCGCGAGACTCGCGTGCCGACACATCATGTGGACATCGCGAGGAGTCTGAGCATGGTCTTACTTGTCTCGCTTGGCGACGGCGAGGACCTTGAACAGGGATGCATGAGCAATGGTTTTAATATAGGCCCCAGCTCCACACGTGTATGCGCCCCCCACACACAAGCCATGCCCCCCCCCCCCCCTCACCATTTCTCGACATACGCACAACGGAGCTCAACGGCTCAACGCACCCTGCCAAGGTACGACGCACCCCCGCCAAGGAGGTCCCCGTTCCCCAAAGGAAGTCCTCCACCTCACGGCTTGAGGAATTTGATGGCGGCGGCCGCAGGCAGCCGCCGCCCCCGCCCCGGCACATGCGGCCATTTTGTAGAGCTGCGCGCGGTGCGCCGCTTCCTTATCGTAGAGGCAGCCTGTTGGGTGATTCACATGCCACTCGACCGCAGGCGAGACCTGGTTGTGAAGCAGGGGATGCGAGAAGGCTCCTTGACCCCTTCTCAAGGACGCTGAGGAGCGCGTCGCCCGTGGACGGATTGCTCGCGTGCATGATGTTGTGCAAGTCTGCCATGCGGATCAAGGCGAGCACCTACTGGTTGGTCAAGGGTCGAGTCTATGTGCCAAAGCAGGACGAAGGTTGCCGAGGGGCGGGGAGGAGAATGGATGTCGAGAGCGTCATTGAAGTGCCGTCGTGTCGCAGTCATTTCTCTACGTTGAGGAGCGAGGCAAAAACGCTCAAGCGAGCGCACGTCGTGGATGTGCGGGTGCGGGTCGAGCGGATCCGTAAAGAAGATCATGCCGCCCAAGTCGTCGACACGCATCAGCGCGCCCACCTCAGCGTCGCCTATGTATGAAAACGAGTGGACATCCAAGAGACATGACATGCGGGCGCCCGAATTCACACTCACAAGTGTCGCCTCCAAGGGGGCCACCATACCCCTGGCCCACGACTGGCTCGACGACCTCGTCGATGCGAAGGAGGCCCTGCGCCCCTTCTCCGTCGCCGGCTCGCGGTACAGCGGGTACAAGTGGAAGCCTCTGCACGATCACATCAAGCGCCCGCTCTTGAACCACCTCAACGGCAACTCGCGTACAATCTGTCCGCTCCTCTCCTGCGGTCGGTGCTGGACTCCTTCAACGTCAATGAGTGGGAGACGGTCCTCCACTCGTCTTTCGACGTCCAGATCGCGGAGGTGGTGTACGACATTGGTTATGGCGCGATCGATGCCGCCGAACGCCAGAGCAGGCGGAGCAAAGCGTTGACTACAAGCAAACCGCGACCATGAGCAACCACGCGGCGAGCATCGTGGTGGCGCAGGACATCTGCGAAGAGTGCCGCTTCAAGCACGGCGCGAAGTACATGCGCGACTGGTCCACGCGCTGCTGCGCCGGGGACCCATACGACACGGTCTACCCGAAGCCGTGTATCGCCGAGAGCGAGAGCGCGTCGCTCACGCTCGTCGTCACGGACTTTGGGACGGGCAGCATCGACACAACGTCATGGCCAACCTCACTCGGGCCCGTCAGGCCCTCGCCGACGCACAAACCAGCCCCGACACGTGCACTCACCTCGACGCGTGCGCCAGCTACTCGCTCCCCTTCGACGAGATCATCGTGGTCACACCGGAAGCAGAAGTCGCGGAGTACCGCGCAACATATCCGGACGCGAAGGTCACGTTCGTTGCTCGACGCCTTGAGACGGGTCGCGAGTCGCCGTGGTGGGACATCTGCACCACCAACGTCAGCACGGCGTGGTTCATGCAAGTCACCTCCTTCTTCTCCTTCGCGGAAGACTTCCGGCTCCCGGTGCACACCCGCGCCGACGGGGAGCTCGTCCCTCTGAGCCCGTACATCGAGCACGACTCGAGCTACTGCGGGCGAAAGTGTCGCCAGGAGGTCAATGAGGCGCGGCAGTTCATCCACCCGGGCGCGAATCGGCGGTACCTGCAGTCGCACGCAGTCTACAACACCGCCATTCGCGACCAGTACCGCGGCGAGCTGGCGGCGAGATCAACATGTCGGCGTCGGTGCCTGGCCCGACCAGCTACAACCCACTGTAAAGGGCCGCGTCGCCGAGGGAGTGCTGCAGCGCGAAGCCCTCTGCCCGCAAGCCGAGCTCTCCACACACGCCTTGCCCCGTCGCGTTCGCCTGTCTGCGAGAGATTATTACATGTAGAAGCCAACAAGAAATCAGCACTGACAGTGCCTTGGGCTCGGCGCTTGTCCCTTGGGTGGTCTGTTTTTTCTTTCTTTCTTTCGGCGCTTGTCGACTTCCTTCCTGTCTGTAAAGTTGCACGGCAAATGCCGTCGGCACGCTCGAGGTCAGACTCCTCCGTCCGTCGCATAGGGGGAGGATATACCTGTTTGTGTGTTTATACGCTTGTGTTGAGTTCTTTTCATTGTCGCGCCAGTCCCGTAATAAATAAATACAACGGACATCCCAAGCTAGGGGCTGGGTCGAGGACAGTCCCGTGCCCAGTGTCGTGCGCGGGAAAAATTCTTTTGGGGGGGACCGCCCTGTTGGTTGGCGAGAGCAGCGTCGTTCGCCGGTCGGGTCTCGTCGCTGCGGCTCGTCGCTGCGGCGCCGCTCGCGCCGAAAGGCCAGGCTCGGCACACATATATGCCGCGACGGGCCACTCTCCTCGGCGCCGCTCGGGTCGCCGTCGCCGCGACGCTGTTCGTCGCCGCCCTCTACAGCATCACCTCTGGCCGGCCCAGCCCACGTCCAGCTCTGACAGCCGCCAGTTCGTGGACCACACGGCCGAGGTCGGTGTTCTTTGCTCCCTCTGCTCTCCCGCCACCGCCACCACCCGCACTGCTCGGAGACGAGGTGGTCAGTCAGACTGCTCCGCTCAGCGTCGGCGATGGCCCTTCTCTGCGAGCACGGCGCCGCGAGCGGCGAAAGCTGCTGCCCGTGCGGCCGAGATCAGACCTGGTGGCGACGGCCTCGACGTCGGTGTGGCACGCTCTCGGAGACTCGCTCGCGTTTGTCCACGTGCTATGCTCGCGCTTCAGCATTGGCCAGGGCCGCCAGTCCGCGCTGGTTGCGGCGAGGCTCGCGCTCTTCGTGTCCATTTGCGCACCCTCCATCCGGGCGCAGACGGACGGCCGGTTTGTCTGGCTGCTGTACGTGGACGAGTCGCTGCTGCCCGCCGACCGGACGGCGCTGGAGGAGGCGGTGCGGGGCATCGCAGGCGCGCACATCGTCGCGCTGCCAAAGGACGGCGAGCACGCCGCTGCCTACGAGGCTCCTTGCCTCCGCCAGATCTCGCTCGCCGGCCTGCCGACTGACCCTCCCTCTGCGCTGTCGGGCGCGCACCGGCGGCTTCCCGGCGCGGACAGGAGGGAGAGGGGAGGCCAGCGAGAGTTCGAGCGCGCCTCGCCCACCGCACGTAGGCGGCGCGTCTACCTGACGTCCAGACTCGACGCCGACGACGCCCTCGACTCCAGCTTTTTCGCAGCGGTGCACGGGCGCGTCGCTTCGGCGGCGGCGGGCGGCGGCGGCGACGGCGGCGGTGCCGACGGCTTCCCGCTGTACCTCTGCCACTTGCACGCGCTGGCGTGGCTGCCGAGCACGACCGCCGGCAGTGGCGTCGTGTCGACCGAGGCCGCCTCCCCGCCTGCAGTCGACTCGTTCCCCGGCAGGAGGCTGGCTCGTCGACTTGTCTGCAGCTCGACGTCTGTAGGATGCGATCGCCTCGTGGCACTGCCTCACGCCCGGCCTCACAAAGGCAAGCTTCTCGAGGCGCGAGCCCGCGCGCCGATGCGAAAGCCCGCCTGCCGCATCCCCCCTCCCACTCGTCCCTCCCCCCTCGCCCTGCCCGCCTGCCTCCACCGCCTCCACCGCCTACCCGCCTCCCCCAGCCTCCCTCCCCGCCCCACACGCCTCCCCCGCCGCCCTCCCAGCGGCACGCCTCGCCCCCGCAGGGAGGCGCGGTCGGTGCACGCGGTCTCGCACACCGAGGTGCGCAAGGGCAGCCGCCGCGTCGCCCTCCTCGACTCTGGCGAGCGGTGGAGCGGGCCTGTGCGAGCGCGCACCGTCACCTCGGACGGGCTCAAGGGGGTGCGGTCCGCGCGAGAGACCGCGGTCGGCGGCGGAGGGGAGGGGAAGCGCGCGGGCGCGCCGGCACGCGACGCGGACGATGGCACGGTGCCGTGGGCGGCGCGCTACGGCATCTCGCCCGCGGAGCTGCGGCGAGCCAACGAGGAGCTGACCCGGCTCGAGGCGAGGGTGGCGGAGGAGCGCGTCTCGCCGGACGGCAACGACTGCGTCGCCGACTTTTCGTGCGCGCTGCACCTCGGCAAGAAGGCGCCCGCTCGCCTCGCCCGCCTGACGAAGCTGGCCAAGGGCAAGCTCAAGAAGGGCCGGTCGAGTCGGAGAGAGAGTTCTCTATCGAGTCGTCGGCCCTCGCGCCGCCGCGGCGAGCCCGGCTCCGCGCACGACTCGGCCGAGCTGCGGCGGCATAGGTCTAGAGACTGAGGAGAGACGAGAGTCGACAGTCGAGAGTCGTACAATCATCAATTTTTTGGAGCACTTGCAGCACTTGGAGCACTCGAAGTGCGAGTTGGCAGCCCTCACATCCACGGGGGCCGGGGAGAAGCGCACCCAGGTCGGATGATGTGTGGGGGCACTTGGAGCACTTGGAGTGCAATCAGTAACCTCACATCCAGGGCCGAGGAGCTCAGAAGCGCACCCAGCGGGCCGGATGATCGGTGTCGGGTTGCGGGCAAGAGAGCCCTAGCCCCGGGGGTGCGCGTTCGCAGGGCAAGGGCCTTAAAGTAAACACGGGTCTCCGAGGGTTGGTTCCGTGTACCGGGTTTCCCCTTAACTTCAGAACGCCCTTCTACGGCGCACACCGAATTCTTTTTCGAAGGCATCATGTTGTCTACTCGACGTCTTCTGCCGCTTCGCAGCAGCGCTGAAGCTGCGCGCCGCTGCTGCGCGGGTCGTTCCGGCGGGCGAGTGCTGGCGGAGCCGGGCGTGGCGGACGAAGAGGCGCAGTGGGGGCCTCGGGTCGCCATCAAGCTGCTAGTGGCTGGCTGGGTCGGCTTGAAGCTTGGCGAGTACTTTCTCTCCAAGGACGCACTGATGGTCAGCTCGACGGTGGTGCTCCTCAAGAGCGAGCACGCCGCCAACCGCGCCTCTGGCCTATATCGCATGGAGCGGTGGCACCGGTCAAGCGGCGCGCGTGAGGCGGCAGTCGAGCTCGGGTGCATCGAGCACATGCTGCGCGGTGCGCTGGCCACGGCTGCGGCTGACCCCGCCAGCTCGAACGTCGCCCTGGGCCTCCTCGTTGAGCTGGCCGGTAGCGTGGACGCTGCACCGGAGCAGATTGTGCGGCTCGGCGGGGTGACGGCGGCACAACAGGTGTGCGGCGCGATGCCAGCAGGCGGCGAGGCCACTAGCCGCTGCCGCGAGCTCGCAGAGCAGCTAGAGCGCGCGCTCTCAGGCACACCATGCGTGCCGACGCCACCGCCGCTGCCGCCACCCGAACACCGGCGAGCGGGGCCTGCGTATGCCCTCCCTCGCTTCGGAGAGGTGGGTGAGTCAACCGTGGGAAGCGGCAGTGGAGGTGGGTCCTCGCACTGAACAAAGAAGTCGCCTCTTTTTCCCACGGCAAACACAAATGCGCATTACACTGTCCTACATCACTGCATCCGCGCTGCAGCGCTGGTTGTGTCGGCGCGCGCAGTAACAATCGTGTGAACCTGACGGCTGACGCTGGCTTGGGTCCTGTGACCACGCCGGGCTCAGGTGAGAATCCTCTTGGGCTGCCGCTGGACCCCAGCTCTAGGCAGTTGGTTGTGTGAGCGGAAAGGGCAAAAGTTTGCTAACGATACCATGCACCTACTCCGCACGTCTGCTTGAGCGCTGCCTCTTCGCAGGCGCGTTCCCATCGTTTTCGGGGCTCGTTTGAGCACTTGTTGCACCGCTCGTGCAAAACAATGGTAGGAGGGCCGGGATCGTGGGGATGGGCCCTTGCGCAAAGCTGGGGATCAAAAGTAGAGCAGGGCTCTGATCCTCATTCTCTTGGGTCTTCGGGTCGGTCTGAAGCTCGGGTTCGAAATGTTGAGCAGTCATCTGAGCACATTTCGGCGGGGCAGCACCCATGAGTGAGAGACGGGCAAGGCTTGGCACAACCAAGATACGTCACTTGAGTGTGGGTTCAGCTAACTTCGTAGGACACGAGGGGCGGCGCGAGCACCTTCGCCCGCGTGCAGCAGCCCCGGCGACGAGAGATAATGTCTGGCGAGTCAACCCGAGATGCTGGGCGAGCCTTGGCGAGCAGCGTTCAGCTGTTCCCACAGCAGGCTGGAAGTACCTCGCCAGCCGTTACACACCGCCGCGAGATCGTTGCTGCCATGCTGCGCTTACGCAAGATCCCAAAGATACAAGGAATCCACCCGGCTTCTTGCGCGCTAGTCTCGCTATGCGGAGATGTGAATGAAGTGAGCCAGTGCCACGCATGAGAGAGGTCCCCTGCGCCCTGGCCTGGAAGTGTCGTGTAGAGAAGAAAAAAGATGGCGCGCGCGAGAGAGAGAGGTTGCACAATGTGTGACAGCCCCTTGGCTCTGCGTCCTTGGAGTTAGATGACATATGACAGAAACACTTGCAGAGTGTTAGCGTACATATTGGCGAGATGTGTAAGATGTTAGTGCAGCAGCCACTCGTCGAGGGGATTCTCCAGTCGGGCCTTCCTATGAGGCTGAGACCTGGTGTCGTCGGGTGTGAGGCGCATGACGCACGTTGTGACGCCATACGTAGACAGCGTTGGCTCGTCTGCCTCGAGCCTCTCGCCCGTCGTGCGGTCGTACATCTTCCAAGAGCCCCTCCCTTCTGCGGCGGCCCTCTTTGCCGCGGCAGAGTACGCCGCGGCAAACGCGTCGCAGAGGACCAGCGCGAGGTCCTTGCCCGGGCACGCGCGTGCGTGCTTCCACGCCTCGTCGCCCGGCCGGCTCGCAAAGTCCGCAAAGCCGATGATCTTCTCCGCGTACTCTGCGAGCGGGCGCAGCTTGAAGGTAAGCGAGTCGGCGCCCCAAGCCTCTGGGTCGACCTGCGCGGACATGAGGTCGAGGATGATGGTCTTGCCGCTGCGCGTGTGGTACGCGAAGCCGCCGACCGGGTTCCACCTTCGAATCGTCTCCCATACGTACTGCCGCCGCAGGGTGGGGTCCGACTCGAGGGCCAGCAGCTGCTCGCCGCCGAGGGTCTCGAGGGGCAGGTTGCGCTGCCCCCATGCGAGGTGCGGCAGCTGCACGAGCATCGGGATGACTGTCACCACGGACTTGCCGCCGGCGAAGAGGTTGGCGTCGAATACTGTCGAGGCGAGCTGTGTGAGCCGATCCTCATCGAGCGCCTCGTCCGGAAGCCTCGGGCGCAGCGCCTCGCGGTACTTTGCGATGATCTCCGCCTTGGTCTGGAGCGTCGGCTTGTAGTCGAAGATCGAGATCGGCAGGCAGCGGACGCAGCCCACCAGGCAGCTCGGAAAGGGGTCGAGGAACGCGTTTGTCGCCATGGAGGCGAACAGGCCAAAGATCTGCTTCGCTTCGTCGGCCGAGAGATTCATCCCGAGAAGGATGCGGTGGAGCTGTTGCTGCACCCACACCTGCACGTCGACGTCGGTATCAAACTCGGTCCGCCCCTCGAAGAAGGCGTCCGCCGCGTCGGCAATCTCTGCCTCCGACCAGCCCGCGGCGTTCTCCGATCCCATCAGCTGGATCATCAGCGGCCGGAGGACCTCGTGGTATGAGACTGGCGTCCCTAGCTCGATGGTCTTCCACGGCACCTCCGGCCACATGATACCGTACTGAGTGTATCCGAGGTAGCCGGGCGTGCGATTGAGCAGGCCGGCTAGCTCGTTTGTCGAGAAGTGCTGCAGCTGCGCCTTGACTAGCGCGTGCGAGTAAACGCAGGTGCCGCGGTACTCGGGGCCTGCGTACAGCCCTTGGCTGACGCCGTCGACTGTGCCTCGCGACGCATTGTACCGCCAGGGAGCGTCGGAGTTACCGTCCTCCGTTTGCGCCCGCCAGACCTGCAGGTGCGTCCACGTGTTCCACCATCGAAAGATGAAGGGACAGCAGCAGCCAAAGCACGCATAGTTGCAGCCCGACTCGCCCGGGATGGGGCCGTCATAGCCGACGATACCATCCTTGGAGGATTTCTGTACGGCAGTCCGCATAGCGCGATAGCACAGGTGGAAGCAGCGAGTCCGCGGTGCGGAGCGGCAGCTGCAGCTGCTTCGAGGCAGAGAGGATCGCAGATGATTCGATTGCGCAGGGTAGCGGACGGCCGACCTCGAGACGCAAGTTTTCTCTCTCTCTGTCAGTACTTTTACTGGGAGAAAAGGGAGGCGGGGTTGTGTTCTCTAGGCCCCTAAGGGCCCTACGCGCGGCGTGAGAGCTTGGAAGCGAGCTTTGCACGGCGATCGAGGATGGCGCGGTTCACCCCCTTCACGGAAGCGATGGAGATGCCTTCCGCGTGGTGTGACACAAATGAGAGGCGGGAGTGGGGAGGGTACGCGGTGCGGTCAACGCCCGAGCGTTGAGCCTTGCGCGCAAGGCGGTTGATCGTTGCAACTGCTGGCGGCGAGAAGCCACCGCCGAAGGTCTCGTGGAGAAGCAGGTTGAACTTGTTTCGTTTGCCGAAGATCCCGTCATGGTTAGTGGCCACGCTGTGACTTGACGTAGCCTTGGCCGGTGGTGTGGTCGAACGCCCGTTGACCACAGAACCCGCGTTGCTTGCAGCCCATGTTTGCAAGGCGGGCGCGCTCTTCGGTGTTGCCGAAGGCGAACTTGTCTCCAACGGAGCCGGGGTTGCCTCCGGGGCTCCGGTGTCGGTGCGGCCGACCCCAACGGGCAAGCCACCCCGGAGGGAGGTCCAAAGTATGTAGCTCTTACGAACATACCCGAGGGTGAACCGGTGAACTGCTTTTTGTTTCATTCGTGCACACGCAGGGTAGAAGTAAAACACCATCGATGGCCAAGCTAGGGCTGGGTCGAGAACAGAGGGAGCGCTAGCAACGCCTACGCCGACGCCGCGGCGACGGCATACATGGGGGCCAGCGAGATTGAGGATGCCACAGCGGTCATTCGGGGAGCGGCGAGGACACGCCCGTGCCTATTTTCATATATGAACTTAAAATAGTATTGGCTAGTCTAATCCTACTCATCACAACTCGCCAGGAACACCCCCACCCTATAGGGTCATTGTGTAGCCCTGCTTAGAAGGAAAAGGCTTACTGCAAGGTCCGTGTGTGTATGGCTCACTATCACACGTCTCTCACGTGTAGTCGGCCTGACAGCTGTACACGTGTTAAAAAACGATAAAGCCGTAACTGCTCGAGACCGTACACACTCCGTCTCTCCGTACGGTAGCGGGTAGCGCGCGCTGCGCGCCGACGTCGTACACCTCCCCGGTACTAAAGGCTAGTGCCATTTCACTGTGGTTTTCGCGCGTCCCCACGATGGCTGCCCTTGGCGGCCGCCACCGTGGGAGCCGACCTGGAGGCCCTCAGCGGCTGCAGCCGCCCGCGGCCGCTGCCGAAGGCACCGGTCACACGGACTCCAGCTCGGTACACGCGCTGCCGGCCGGTGGGGAGTTTGTCTCTTCCTATCTCTCTTAAAGAAAGAAAGAAAATAAATTCAAGGGAGGGACCTATCTAAAGAAAGAAACAAAGAAAACAAGAAACAAAGAAAACCGCCAGCCCAAGGGAGGGATGGGAGGACGAACCTAGCTCCGTGGAATTCTTTGCTGGGTGTACCTGTGTTAGTGCCAGTGCGCGCCAGTCCCGTGCCCAAAGAAAGAAAACAGACAACCCAAGGGAGGGATGGGAGGACGGTGCCCAGTTTTGTTCGAGGCGCGAGCACAATTTTCTTTGCCGGCGCCCGGCGCGCTTGCCGCTCAGCCTCTACTGCTGCACATTAGCAAGTTTTGAGTGCTGCATTTCCGTCATGAAGACGATGCTGCCCAGCGTAGTCGCCATCGCGCTTCTGCCGCCGCGATCGCATCAGTGGCGCAGTGTCGCATCGGTGGCGGCGTCGCGATCGGGCACCCTGCAATGTGCAGAGGAGGCGCGAATCGCCGAGGCGGCTAGCCCAGTCGTTGCCCGCCCGAGCATCACGGGCGCGGAGTACTCGCGCGGCCTCGCCACCGTCAGCTTTGTCACCCTTCTCTTTGCCTCCAACTCACCGGTGCTCCGCTCCGCCTTCACCTCGGTCGAGCACGTGCCGCCGCCTCTGCTCGTCAATGCCGTCGCGAGTGGGACGGCGCTCAGCGGCCTGATCGTGGGTGCGCCGCTGCTGCGGGGCGTGCCGGCACCCGCGTCGATCGAGGCGAGTGCGACGAGCGAGTTGAACAGGGAGTCGCTACGCGCCGGGGCGGAGCTCGGCCTCGTCAAGTGCGTCGGCACGAGCTTCAACCTGTACGGCCTGTCGCTCACCTCCGCCGACCACGGCGCGTTCCTGATACAGCTCACGACCCTCCTCGTCCCGGTCGCGCAAGCCGTCCAGGGCGTCCCCATACCGCCGCGGATTTGGGCCGCCGTCGGCACCGCGCTGGTCGGCCTGGCTATCTTCACGGCCGACCCCTCCGACGCGGCCGCCTCCCTCTCTGGCGACGCCTCGTGCGTCGCGGCCGCGCTCTGCTACGCGCTGTACGACCTCCGCCTCTTTGTGTGGGGCAAGCGCGTCACTCCTCTTCGACTGATCCAAAACAAGGTGGCGGCGCAGGCGGCGCTGGCGGTGACGGCGGTGCCGCTGCTGGCATATGCGGACGCGCGCCAGTTTGTCGAGAGCGTCACGCCGAGCGATCTGGTGGCTCTCGCGCCCCTCGTGCTCTGGAGCGGCATCGTCGTCAACGGCGTGGCGCCCTTCCTGCAGGTGGGCGGCCAGCAGGCGGTCGGGCCGGCGAGAGCGCAGGTCGTGTACGCGTCTGGCCCTCTGTGGGCGGCCCTCCTCTCGCTTGCCGTGCTGGGCGAGACCATCGGGCCGCAGGGCCTGCTCGGAGGCGCCGCGTTCCTGGCCGCGGTGCTCCTCGCCGCGGGCACGCCCGCTCCCGACCCGGCGTGCGAGGAGGAGGTGTGTGAGGTGTGATGAGATTGCGATTGAGTGTGTGGTTTCCGGTTCCCTCGCTCTGTGGTACAGGTTGCAGTAAACTTATTTCTCGCAGCCGTAGAGTACACACACCTGTGAGAGGGCGGTGTCGGCGTGTGTTCGCGCTGCGCAGCTAGCCGGGTAGGCCGGTCGGACCCGATTTTATTAAATTTTCAAGTTTAAGCGCAGACCTCAAGACTTGAACGCAAGCATGTTCAGGCCATCTAGAGTGCCGAACAACATCGCACCGGTTCGGTTCGCGCATCACGGCCGCGCAAACTGGCTGCACTGCGGCGCGAGGCTCAGCGGGGCGTCCGGACCACTGACTCGGGCGATGTGGTGGTCGAGCGCAGCCTTCTTGAGCTGGAGAGCCGCCGCAGTATGCGCGGTGGATGGGACGTCGGCCAAACCGCGACGCGCAAGCTGCAGGGAGGAGCTACAGCGGCTCCGCTCCTCATGCTGGTTCGCCAAACCGAGACGTTGAGGTCCTCGTACACTCATGTCGCGCCTCGAGTAAGAGCCATCACGCTGCCCAGCGCTGGACCGTCGTAAGGTCCGGCCTTAGGCCAGCTCGCAGCACTGTATGAACTCACGCTGGCGAGCACCATCCCAGGATGAGGCCTTCAAGAGCGCGCGCCAGGGACGTCCGTATGGCAAAATCGGCGTGAATTCGCTATGAAAACGCTTCCAACCCATCAAGAGCGGGCTCAGAAGAGACGATACTAACCCAGGATCACCAGGGCACCTTAGGGTATCGAAATTTCCACCCCCCCACCCCCTCCCGCTCCCCCGGCCCGCGCCTCTCCCCCTAACTAACACACCCCGCACCGGGGACCCCCTCACCAGGCTCTCTCCCCCCGCCTCGCCGCTCTCGCCGTGCACGCCGACTTCTGGCGACTGTCCTGGTCAGCGGCCCTTGCCAGGACGGTCCGAGCGCCCCGCTCGCTCCGGTGAGCGAGCACTACAGTACCACACCGCCCCTGCACCGCCTGTAGCGGCACCCGCACCAGCCCCCCCCGCCCCGCCTCTCCAACGTCTCACTCGCCGCCCTGCTCGCTGCCGCCCCGCCCGTTTTTTTTGTTACTACTCTGCCGCTCCGCAGCCTTTTCCTCCCCCCCGCCCGTAGCGCCCTCCGTGCCGACGCAGCCTAGAGACAACAGAGCTGGG